>NC_141540.1:58297500-58555000 GCF_021556685.1 Rattus norvegicus | reverse complement strand
GCTGGAAAGAACCCAATGGAGTACTACTCAGCAATATCTCTCAGTATTAATGGACTTAACCTACCTATAAAAGGACATAAGCTAAGAGACTAAAGGTTAGTACACTGTGGTGGGCAGCATGGCAGTATCCTTGAGTCATGGTAGTCGAGGAGCTGTGTTCTGCATCTTATTTCAGATTCAACAGAAGAAAATACAATAATCAAAAATAATATTTCAACCTTTCATAGTTCTAGGGTATATACAAATGACTAGATAGCTAAATGCCTATCCTCAGTATCCCTGAACTAGTTGAACTTGTCCTTTGTGGTGATTTGAATATGCTTTACTCATAGGAAGTGATGCTGTAATGAGGACTGGCCTTGTTTGAGAAAATGTGTAGCTGTTGGTGGGGTCTTGAATCTATAGATTCAGTCAGAGTCAGACTTCTCCTGTTTGACCTTGGAATAAGATGCAGAACTCTCAGCTCCTCCATTGCCATGCCTACCAGGGCACTGCCATGCCTCCAACCACAGTGTACTAAACCTCAGAACTTGTGAGCCAGCCACAATTAAATGTTGTCCTTTATAAGAGTTAACTTGGTCGTGGTGTCTGTGCACATCAATGGAAACTGTAAGACACCTTTTAAGAAAACATTTTTATATATATTTTCTTTCATTGGCCTGGGCTGTTTAATTATTCTAAAAATAAAACTCTGAATTCATTTAATTTACTTTAACAGGAACGCAGATGCATGAAGACAACTATGGCTAATTGAGAAGTTAAATCTATTCCTTTTTAGTATCAAAAATACATGGATATAAGAAAAGAGTTTATTTCATCCCACATTTATCCCTGTCACTTTGTTCCTGTTATTAAGCTATCTTGATGAACCCTCTTCCACTTTGGCTCTAACCTAGGAGACTAGCTCTGTGGGGTGCTGCTCTGCAAATGTTTTCAGAACTCAGGAATTTTCTTGTCACATGAATCTTCCTAAATATATAAATCAAAATTTCTTGCTTAAATTGTCACCAATTCTATGAATTATTGTAGGCATTTTAAGGCAAAAAAAAATCCATTTTATGTTAATAGTCTTTTCTTGACGTTCTCGACTGAAAACACGATAAGTATGTGCTTAAAAGTTCTCTATTTCTTTTGCAATTGTAACGTGAAAAACGTCACTGTAATCTTAACTATTATTGCTTTTACTTAGAAAATTCCAAAGCTACTAGGGAAGCATATTTGAAGGAAATTTAGTTGGCTTATGAGAGATGCATCGACGGACCATTAAGTGGATGAAAATGGAGTCATTCCTACTGTGTGTGTGTGTGTGTGTGTGTGTGTGTGTGTGTGTGTGTGTGTGTGTGTGTGTGTGTATGAGTGCGAAATACATGCAATATATGAGATAAGTTATCTCCTCAAGTTGGATCGCATTACTATTCACTTTGTTTTTTGCTTACTAGCTACATTATGCTATTTATATCTATTACGTTGATGTCGAAATTTTCTCTGTTAGAAATTTTATGCCTTTTTCCTTTTTTTCTTTAGATCTGAAAGTTGTCTTCTCTATTTCAGACTGTTAAATTCTTAAAAATGCAAAATTGTTAATTTATTAGTCATCTAATATGTCATAGAATAGAGAGAGTTGAGCTCTGTAGGAGAACTTCGCTTGAACAGTTGGGGGATCATTTCATGTGAAATATGGTTCTCTTGTTATTAATGTTGAAATCACAACTAGATAAAGAGATGGCATGTTGATCAAGGAAGGGCAAGAACACTTTTCAAATCAACTGCCCAGAACAGAAGCGATTAGGCAGAACTGAAGAGGATCTAATGGAAGATTTCCAGTGCTATCTCTAAATCTCTAATATCTGTGTAAAGTAGTCTCCTGCAATCCAACAGATTCAAATTAAGAAGAGGTCATGTCCCTTAGGTAGCATGATACAGTGTTTACACACGCATCCTTCCATATACTTAAAATGAAATCATGAAAGTTGAAGGTAAATGATTTGAGCAGGAAAATATTACACTCAGCAGGTTGACTCAGATCCAGAAAGACAAAGGATAGTCTCTCTCTTATTTGGGAATCCTTGCTCTAAACTTTACATGGAAGAACATAATCTGAAGTAATCAGAGAAATCAAGAAAGTAGAAAGGGACCATGGATGAAGGTAGGAAAGGTACAGTAAAGCAAATGAACAAATAAACAAAAAGAAAATGAGTGCAGGGTGGGAGCTTTAGCTGAGCAGGGTAAGGGAATGCACGGGAAGATGAAGAGAAGGAACAAATAACACCGAGGACGTTTGACTAACCTATAAGAACATATTGTTTTATGTTTAGTTAAAATACAAAATTAAATTATTATGGGATAAAAAACTTTTCTCTCAAAAGCCATAAACTAACATCTCAAGATTTTTATAATATTTAACACTACGTGTTTTTTGTCTAAATTATTACTTTCTATAGTGTTTAAGAAATAGTGACAAGAATAGTATCTGTCAGATGTGGACCTGGAGATAAAAGCTGATATTCTGGACAAGCAAAATTGAAATGGGACAAAATGGTTTGGCTATGTTCAGAGAGACTCTAACCACCTATCGGTATCACACGAAAAAGATTAACCAATGCGTAGAGGGTCCTTCTTCTTGTCCTTAGATACTTGAAGATGGATAAATAAAGACTCATCTCTGGAAGACTGGAAAAATGATTCTATCCACTTTAAATGTTATTATGCATTGCACATTTTAAAAAGCCAAGGTGGAACAACTCTTACACATTTATATTGATGTCTGAGTGTCTTTGTGAAAATGTCAGCAAAATGGCAATTGCATAGTTCATAAAATTGGGATTCAAAGCTTTTGAATAATTAGTAAGATTACCTAAGTTTAAAACAACAATTTGTAATCATTTTATTATGTTTGCAAATCCCAAATAAATGACATTTTTCTTCATATAAGCATAAAAGTGAATAATATTTGATATTCTCATGTTTATAGCTACACATGTTCATATATATTAATAAATTTTAAGACGTTACAAATAGCAATTTTGTAGAAGATTAATGAAAATCACTGTGTGTCTAAAAACGCCTTGTTCAAAGAAGATGGACACTCTTGGTTTTCTCTTTCTCTTGGTTTTCTACCCTGTACTGTTATGCTACTTCTGTGGTGAACTAGAAATTCCATAACTCCCTTTCACACATTATTAAAGGGATAATTTATTGGTTGCTTGATGCTAAGCTTAAATGCTTTTCTGTATGCCAGTAGCTAGCTTGCTACATATGCTAATTTTTCATAGAGTTTTCTCTCTTTGTTTAAAACACTGTCAGCTTTTAATCGCATCTCATTTATAGAAAAATAACTGTTTTGATGCCTATTGTAATAATCACTTTGATCAAATGGGAAATGGATAAAAATTAAATCCCTTCATCAACCACAGTTTCTCTCATTTTGATACCTATCTAAAGATGATGTCAATATATTGTTACATATATTTCTTACATGTAATTTCCATTCTACTTCCTAGTAGTATATTTACATTCATCCCAGTGTGTGTGTTTGAACTATGCTTCCTTCATTCATAAAAATCTTTTTATTAATTAATTATTTTATTTATTTACTTCCCAAATGTTGCCCCCTCCAGGTATCCCCTTGAAGACTTCTTTCTCCCCATCCTACTCCACTTTGCCTCTGAGAAGGTACACCCCACCCCATATCCTTCCATCCTGGAGCATCAAATCTCTATAGATTTAGGTATATCCTCTATCACTGAGACCAGACAAGGCAGCCCTCTGTCACAAACGTGCCTGAGCCTTGGACGAGCCTGTGTATACTCTTTGGTTGGTGGCTCAGTTTCTGGGAGCTCCCAGACATCCAGGTAAGTTGACACTGTTGGTTTTCCTATGGGAATGCCAACCCCTCCGGTTCCTTCAATCCTTCCCCTAACTCTTTCATAGAGGGCTCTGAGCTTCATTGAATGCTTGATTGTATCTGCATCTGACTCAGTCAGCTGCTTGTAGAGCCTCTCAGAGGAAAACCATGCTAGGCGCCTGTCTGCAAGCACAATATATAGCATCAGTTATAGTGTCAGGGATTTGTGCCTGCCCGTGAGATTGATCCCAAGTTGGGCCGGTTACTGGTCACCATTACTTCAGTCTCTGCTCCATTTTTGTCCCTCCAATTCTGTTAGACAGGAACAATTCTGAGTTGACAATTTTGTAGATGACTTAGTGTCTCCAGTCAGATCCTGCCTGGCTACAGGAGGTGTATAGTCCATATGTATTCAGTGAAGTTTCTTGATTACTGTTTTGAATATCTGCATTGACTGTCCTATATTCTCCATTGCAGTCCAGTTCTACCCAGCCACAATCCTTGTTCTCTGTGTCCCATTGTGAGGAAAAAAAGCAATGAGATCAATTTCCCAGAGTTCTCTGTGAAAGTCAAGTCATCAACTGTGATTCCCTCCTTGGTTGTAATGGTGTTGCAGTAAATATAAATAAGAATCTACCATCCCATGCTAGTGCCGGCTACAGTGGGTCACATGGCATCTGGAGGGTATTTACATCTTAATCAGGAAAGCATCTCAACTGCTAAGCTTCCAATCTCCATCCACACTGCCACAGGCTACTCTGAGCCCAGCAGCAGCTTGCCCTCTTGCAATGCAATCATTTAGCTCCCAAGGTGGGTTGTCAGCACAGTTCCACACAGCATCTGCCTATCCCACAGCTCTCTTGCTGTGGACTCTGTTCCCACTCTCAGCATCCATCCCCCATGGTTATAGTCACAACTCCCAGTAACCCATTAAAATTAAAACTCATTAAGCTTGTAATTTAGCAATCAGATTTACATCAGTAAATTCAAACTTTGCAAAATGTCTGCACAATAAACTCACAACCAATTAAAAATGATATAAACTGCTTACCTAGATAAGACAAATCTATAAAAAAAAACCCATCTCTTATGAAATATTCGTAACTACCTATAGCCATTTAAGGCTTCACAGATCTGAGCTGTCCTTCTCTGCCTCCATCTTCTCCTCTCTCCTTTCCTCTCTCCCGCCTTACAAGATCTCTGTCCCCACCTTACTTTTTCGCTGCCCAATCTCAGGCCTTGCCTTGTCTTAGGGCAGCCCGCACTTGCATATAGATATCAACTGCATAATGGCATATAGTGTGTGCTTTTCTGGAATGTTTACTATGCTAAATGCCAGTACTTACATCTGGGTTATCGTACATCATTTGTAAATAGAATAGGACATTGTGAGCGCTAACCAAGAGATTCACAAGTGTAAATCACCTTATTCCATCATGAATTCAAATATTTCATCATTGACTGTTGCAAAAGATAGTATTTGCCTAGTTCTATCTATAATTATGCAATTTAATTTTTCGATAATCTAAAATAATCTTTCTATGATTTGTTCCCACATCTCCACCTCGTTCTCCTGATGACATTATTGTTTTCAGCAGTTAGCCTTCTAGGAAATCTTTCTAGAGTGTTCTGTAAATACTGGGGGAAAAAAATTCAAATTTGGACTCACTTCCTGGGTTCTGTTCTGAAACTTTGGAAAAACCATTTTAAGGGCTTCATTGTTTATGTTTGTTTGTTTGTTTGTTCAGGGGGTTGTTTTGTTTGTTTTTGATGCTTTTGTGTAAATATAATTTTGTTGAATCATCACTTTTTCTTAGTTATTCACAACCAGACAGTCTATATTCACCCATTGCCCATCTAGGAAGAGGAATAAGCATTTTAATTTTCAATGTATCTTTGTATATCAAGTGGATATTGGTTTATGACTTTGGAAAAATTCATGTATGCTTCAGACATCAAGTGTGCTACAATTAATTCCATTCTGTACATTGCCCAGGATAAGGCTCATTTATTTTGAAGATCTATTACAGTAATAAAAGAATAATGCATTATTTCATGTAATTTTCATTTTAGTATTTAATATAGCAATTTCAAATTCTTTACGCAATCAGTGTTAATTTGGCCATAAAGTTATGTATTTTATGTTATTTAATGAATCAAAAGACTATAGTCATCTTTCAGGTTTAACTGTCAAATGGGTCTCACGAAGACAAAAGCACAACTGTATGAATTTGTATCCAAGTGCTACCAATTCTGCTGATGGAGATTTCCCAGCCCTTAAGGAATGTCAAGTTACTACAGTCTTAGTGTTTGAAAAGAGAGTGAAATCATCTTTCTAAATATTCTTGAACATTAAATCACCTCTCTCTCTCCCTCCCTCCCTCCCTCTTTCCCTTCCTCCCTCCCACCTTCTCCCTCCCTCTCTCTCTCTCTCTCTCTCTCTCTCTCTCTCTCTCTCTCTCTCTCTCTCTCTCTCTCCTTTTCTCCCTTCGTCTCTTTACCTCTCTTTGGATGTACATAGATATAGTTCTAGATATATACACCAGATAGGTAGATAGATAGATTACTGGAGGGAATCTTTGTACTATTTCCATTATACTGCTTTGGAGAAATTTATTGCATTTGATAAATTTCATCCCCATGCCAATGAAAAATTAAAGATTTCAAGTATAATATATTATTCTGCATTTTAATTCAAACTTAAAACTCTTGCTGTATTGATTTGAAAATTAAAAATTAAGTAAATTTGTCAGAGTAAAGATCTTTCCAAGTGCAATATTAGAGCGATGCTGGTTATGAATGAAGAGGAACAACAGTCAGCTTTACTAATGTTCACTCACTGAGCACAGCTGCGAAGCTCGTCCTCCCCACACTCCAGCTTCCTGTTGGTTTTCCAGCCCCCTTTTCTGTCTTTGTGCTCCTCCTTCCAAGTGTGAACTTTCTTCAGACTTGGCATTTTCTATTCTCTCTGCCTGAAAGGCGCAATCACTCAGAAATGTGGATGGCTTCCCCCATCACTTTATTCAGTTCCCTACTAGTGTTTCAACTAATGTGAAAGGTGTTTGTCATCTACCTTATCTAGTTTCATATTTCTTTTCCTTACCCTGCTTTATCTTTCTTATTGACTATTCTCACTGCTTAATGTGACATAAGTTGCTATCATTCATCCATCCACCCATCCATACACACATCTATCTATCTATCTATCTATCTATCTATCTATCTATCTATCTATCTATCTATCTGTTTTCTATGTGTCTGTCTGTCTATTTATTTCTCTATGAAAAAGTCTCCTTATGTAGCCTAAGCCTGTAAGGAATTTGCTGTGTAGCCCAGACTGGACTTATACTCATGATGTTCTTTTGCCTCTGCCTCCTAAATTCTTAGATTAAAGGTGTGAGTAGCTACTGTCTGTGTGTGTTTGTTTTCTTTACAAAGCCTTCTATTTCAATTGTTTTTAAATCATATGTTTTGTTGGTGCGTTTCTTTATTCTTTATTAACTGACTCATGAGGTTAGCTTTATAGAAGCAGGGCTTTTGTTTGTTACATGGTAATACCTCATCATCTTAGAAACACCTAATTGAGAATTTGCATATTTCTGATGAATATGGAATAAATGAACACTTTCCAGATAATGTGGCTGAGCTATCTCATGTCTCATTAGCGCAACATTTCTCAACAGCTTCCTCATTTTTACCTGAAAGCTGTTTTTATAATTCCACTTTACAAATGACTTTTTTCATGATATTTATTTTCTGCTAAAACCAAGATTTTAACCTATACCTACAAATCACAAACCCTAAAGAACTTGATTACTAGGATTCTTATTCAGTAGCATTTCTGTCTATACAGCTGCAGACTTCCACTTATGAGTAGGCAACGAATTTTCTTCTTGAGACTAATATCTCTGTACAGCTACTATAGGTCAGTTACTACACCAATTCCCAGATAGCTGACCTAGATAAGAGAATTATGCAATCTTTAAAATGGATTAATAAAACATATATTAATGAAATAAAATCATGACACACTGAATAAAATAAAAGGTATATAATTTTATTAAAAGGGAAAGTAGCCTTTGTATTATGTCCCCCTTTTTCCCCGTGCTTTGAGACTGCTTAAATGGTTGCCTTTAAATTTAGCTTGAAGTGTCACTGAGAATGAAATGGGATAAAACTTAATGAAATCAGCAGAAACAAACCAAGAATCTAACAAAATATGTGTGCCCTAAATATGATAAATGTGTATCTATGCATTTTCTGGGCTTATATGTGTATGTGTTTTAATTTCTGGGAAAGGAAGACAGAGGAAGTAGCACAAGGTGATGTTGACTGGCAGTGTTGAGCATCTTAATCTAAACCCATTTATCCTGGAAAGCCGATGGGAAGCTGAGCAAAGGTGGACCAGTAAAGAGAAGAGAAGACTGCATTTTGTCCATTTCAAAATGCATTTGTATTTGGAGTAGAACTTTGGCGAAGTAATGTGGATTCAATTAGGTAATGGGAGAGTTCTTATTCTTAGTGAACTGGTGCTATATGTTCCTTAAAACCTTTCCAAAATTCCATACACGTAAACAATGAAATATGATCATATTTATTGTTCATGTCCCTTCTCCAACCCCCACACATGTCGTTTCAATAAAATCTATTGCCAAGTCTTTATTTTTTCTTTTGATAACACACTAAGTTCAACTAGAGTTGCTCATAATGACAGAAAGGTAGGGTCACCCACTGAAGCATGGGAAACGTACCTGTAGCCATACCATATCCTCAATAAAGAAGGTTTCTCTTTCTCCTGACATTTTTTTTTCTATAGCATTCTTGAAAAGGCAATTGAAGAACAACATAAAGGCTGTTTTTTATTCTTCTCTCATTTTTTTTCTCTGATTCAGTTTATCATTCTCTGTATCTCTGTCTCTGTCTCTATCTCACATACCTCTCTCTCTCTCTCTCTCTCTCTCTCTCTCTCTCTCTCACACACACACACACACACACACACACACATACAAGGAAATAGGGCATTGCTTGGATTTCTAGTCTTAGTACTATAAGAAATAATTCTGTTTTGTCTATCAAATATATAATACTCTAATGTCAGCCTAAATGAATAAAAGAACTTTGTAAGCTACCCTTGAGCTGTGAACTCGCCCATATGATACAAAACTAAATTTTGAAGTAGAAATTAAAATAGAGCTCTTGTATTTATCTTTCAACAAAACTGAAATTGTGATTTGAATTTTGAACTGTTTGTTTTACAATATCTGATGACAACATTTACATTTCCTGTCAGCATTTATGGAACCTACAGTTTGAGCTACCCAGAGTTTCCACATATAAAATAATCTATGGTTTTATTATAATGCTAAGTGCTTTATGGAAAGACTGAATGTACCTGTGGGAAGCATTTTATGAAAATGTTTCCAAACTCGGTGATAGAATTGCAAAGCATAATTAAAGTGATTGTTCAAAGCCTTAGTAGTTTATCACCTTTATGCTGTGTTTTTAAAAGTGTTATTCCTGTGAGGACTGTGTTTTTGTGACAGACTGTGTAAATACGCTGCTTCTTGCTTTTCTGTGGAATCTCATCTTGCTTTCAATTTTTTGATGCGTTCATTACCCTTAATAAAATAGTTAATGTATTAGAATATTGAGAAGATTGAACTTTGCATGGGAGGAAAATTGGTGTACGGGGATTGCAAAGAGATGGAGCTCAGCTGTGAACATGAACAACAGTACAAGGAAGAGGAGCTAGAGCTTGTGTATTACATATGAGTTCCTTACATAGACATGTCCAGTGGGTTTCTGGATTTTCAGGTCAATCATATCATATCAGTGTGTGTGTGTGTGTGTGTGTGTGTGTGTGTGTGTGTGTGTGTTTGTGTGTGTGTGTGTTGAAATTTTATAAAATGATAAACTGATCTTCACTACGGACTAAATGAGGTAACGAAATGACATAGCTCAGAGACCCTCCTTAGCACAGACACCTTTGCTTCGAACCTCATCAATGGTAATAAGTAGAAGCTATTGAATCTGCTAAAGAATAGCCTGTAAAACTATGTATTATTGAAAATAAGTAATTTAGAATTATAAAATGATCTTCTGTAAGAATGAATAAGGCAACATTGGTTTATAAAGAACCCAGAACTACCAGCCAGGGCTGGTGTAACCGACAATGGTGTATCCCCAACCCCCATCCATCCTAAATAAGAAAACACCTTATAGGCTTCCGCACAATCCCATGCTGTGAAAGCGTTTTGTTTTTGTTTTCCTTAGTTATTTATTTCTTTTCTTTTCTTTATTTTTTTTACACTCCAGATTTTATTCCCTTCCAGCTCTGACTGTTTCCCATCGCATCCCTCCTTTCCCCACTGTCTTCATGAGGATGTTTCCACCCTCCCTACCCCCATCAGACCTCTGAACTCCCTGGGGCCTCCAGTCTCTTGAGGAGTAGATGCATCTTCTCTGACTCAACCGACACACATCAGCTGGTGTAGGCTGCCTGGTTGGTGTTCCAGTGTCTGAGAGATCTCTGCGGTCCAGGTTAGTTGAGACTGCTGGTCCTCCTACAGGGTTGCCCTCCTCCTTAGCTTCCTCCAGTTTTCCCCTAATTCAAACACAGGGGTCAGCAGCTTCTGTTTGGTGCAATATCTGCATCTGACTTTTTCTGCTGCTTATTGGATCTTTAGAAGGGCAGTCATGAAGGTCCTTTTTTAATGAGCCCTCCATAGCCTCAGTAATAATGTCAGGCCTTAGGGCCTCACCTTGAGCTGTATCACACTTTGGGTTTGTCGCTGGATCTACTTTTCCTCAGATTCCTCTACATTTTTGTCCCTATATTCCTTTCAGACAGGAAGAATTGTGGGTCTGAGTGTTGACGGTGTGATAGCAACCCCATTCCTCAGTTAATGTCCTGTTTTTCGGCTGGAGGTAGGCTCTATAAGCTCCCTCTCCCTACTGGAGGGCACTTCATCTAGGGTCCCTTTCTTTAAGTCCTAAGAATCTCTCACCTCTCAGGTCTCTGGTACATTTTGGAAGGTCCTCCCAACCCCATACCTTCTGAGGTCACCTATTTCCAGGAGAGACGGCTCAGCAGTTAAGGGCACTGACTGCTCTTTCAGAGGTCCTGAGTTCAATTCTCAGCAACCACATGGTGGCTCACAACCATCTGTAATGGGATCCGATTCCCTCTTCTGATGTGTCTGAAGACAGCTACAGTGTATTCATATACATAAAATAAGTACGGCAACATTTATTTATGAAAATCTTCTGGAATTTTCAGTCCTTCCTGTCTTCAGCCGCTTGTGTCCCTACTTCCAGGACCTATTATGACTCCAACTTGTTTGAAAACAGCATCACTCCTGGCTGGGGTGGATAGCTACACCTTAGGCAGAAAGAAAAAGAAAAAAAAAAACAAAAAAGACAATAACAATAACAAACAAAGACAAAAACAAAACAAATCAAATAAAACAATACAGAAAGCACACTAAGGTGAAACCACTAAACATCTACATTTTTTAAAGTGAACAATTAAGATTCCATTTTAGCCAGACTATCCATTAAGGTAGCAAATAGCCAAGAGCAAAACTTAAAAGGCAAAACGGTTCATCTCAGCTCCCACTTCTGGAGGTGTCCCTCCCACAGCAGTTCTATTGGCTCGGTTGGTCCTGGCCCGTGTTGTGGTACATCATGGCAAAAGAACACGGAGAAGTAAGTTGTTCATCTTACGGTGGACCACAAATAACAGAAATAAGAGGGAACTGAGGTTGACAAAACGCCTTTCAAATGCTGGTTCCCGTGAAGTAATTCCCTCAATCAGGCCTCACTCTAAAACTTCAAGCATCTCTCTAAATGTACTGTGTGCTGCAGAACCAGCATTTAACATAGGAGTCTGTGGGGGAACATTCCCTATACATACCTACTAAAAGGGAAACGAAAGTTCGGAAAGCAGCTAGGTCAAACCCCACTACGGTAAAGAAGAAAGATGTAATTTACTTTAAAGGGAAAACGGGGAAAAGAAAGTTTCCCACAGGGCAGAGAAACTGCCCTCTCCAACCCTTTGAAAGAGCACAGGACATGCGCAGAGGATTTGTCGAAGGGCTGAAAGAAGAGAAAACTGAAGGATTAACCAAGCTCACAGTGTCATTCCCACAGCATGATATTTGCTTTTCTTACTATTCTGTGGCACATTTTTTATTTTGAGGCAGGAAACGTTCTTGAAAAACTAACTCCTGTCTCAGCCTTCATCAGATAGGCAAGGTTCCATTTCCCTGCTTCTGAGGAGACGAGGCAGAGTACAGAACAGAACTAGTTCCTGGTTTTCTGAAGTCAGAGACTTTTTTAGAAGAGGAACGGAAAAGAAAGGAGGTTTCAGGGAAGCCATATGGCAGGAACATGATAAGAAAAGGTTTTGCCATACACAATGGAGACACTCTTTCCCTGAGAAAGGAATGGAAGGAATGGAATAGAAGTCTGTGTTTAGAGGCGATGGGCAACCAGGTTGGCTTCATAATAGTGCTGGCGGAGCATGCTGCATAAAGGTTTTGCAAGTAAATTATTACACGATGTCTTAGTCTTCGGGCACAGGCTTTCAAAATTCAAAGTCATTTCTAACTAAAAGGAAAAGTACCAGATTTTTACTGAGCCACCATATCTGAGGGGGAATGAATGGGTGTGGGCCATTTGACAATCTGAATGGATAGATCAGTAAAAATCATAACCCTTTTCTCCAGGACACCCGAATAGAACTTTGGAACAAAGCAAAAGGAGGTAACATGTGAGTGAAGTTTAGACTGCAATGGGAGCTCAATGAAAGAGAGGCTCTATATGAACATTTAGCAATGCAATTAGGTGATATTTCTCCCCAAAAAAGTAAGTGGCATTTGTCCCAAAAAATTGCTTAAAATTCATTCTAGTGACTGCTGTGTACAATTTACCAGCTGAGGAAGATCTATTAAGTGATTTTATTAATTGAAATACAAATGTCACAAAATCCACACAAAAACATACTGCACAAACTCATTTCTGTCTACCAATAACATAAATTATATTTTTCTTCTTAAAAGCAATTTAAGATGATCTTCAAGTACTAAAATATGAAGGCTAAAATCTTGAGTGTTAAAATCTATAATCTTGATATTTCAAAGACAAATTAAAATGATAAATTTTAGGAAAAACCTTATCTTAGAGGAATCAATTTAGCAAAATATTAAAGCAGAGAACAGGACAGTTTGGACGTGATGAAAGACATTCTTCACGATGTGAATATTTGGACAGATGGAGGAAAAACGATCATGGAGACTGGATATTTCTGGGACAATAAATGCCTTCATTTGGGCATAAATTCATAAACCTCTAAAAATTTAAAGATGAATTCCCTTCATTACTCCCAAATGCTAATTAAGTTTGGTGCTATGCTCTTTTGAAGAGTATAGGAAAAAAGGGAAGACACTTGGGTACAATAGTTTCAAGTCATACAAATTATATTCTATTAGCAAATTTTTCACCGAGGCACCAAAGCCAACCTCCCATATGGCATCCTACTGAGGTACACAGATGTCCTCTAGTAGCGAGATAAATCTAGGAAGCAGAATCACCACTACTACATACAGACATTGTTACTTTATAGAAGACAACATGACAGCCTTCTCATTCCTTCTTCCTGCCTCTTCTTTTGAAAGGAAAGACTCTTTGAACCCAAATGTCAGACAGTAAAAAGCAAATCATAGTTTTGATAATGGTCCTGCTCAGCCTGAGAACTCCCCATTGGCTATAAAATAAAGGACACATTTCCTAATTTGACATTCAAAGAATATTAATTTCATCAAGGAAAGTGAGAGTGATTTATCATAAAGTTCTATAAAGAATAATTTAAGTTTTATTGACCTCATTAATTCTATATTAATGTGAAATAATAACTTTTAAACACAAGTGTGACAGTGAAAATCATATAACAAAGATGAAAGGCATGGAGTATTTAATAAAATATGCAAAAATGAAGTCTAAGATAACATATACTAGCTAGTTGCAGATGTTTTGATGAAGAAGTCTTCTTGAGTGAAATAAGTAAATAAACGAATACACATACTTTAAAATTTGACATTGGTTTAAATATTCCCACTACTGCCATTAGGAAGCTACCTACAGTTGAACAACCTTGTGCAATTTAAAATTTAGCTTAGACACAAAATAATTCAACACTATTGCCAATCAAGTGAACATACACAAATTTTATCAGTATAATCATTTATTCTTCCTAACATTTAATGTTCTTGTTTGTGCAATTATTCAGTATATTATATCTATATCATAGTATTGCTCCATATTAAAATTTTGATTGTATAAAGTACATTTGTACATTATTATTTTAATATAAAGATTTATTAATGGTATACACACATACACTCACATGGTCACATCTGTGATCTTACAAGATTCTAAGTTTGAAGAAAATGGAATAGTGGAATTTTAAAGTATGAGCATTGGATATTATATATCACTTGATCATCAAGGCAGACACAAGATAAAAGGAAGAATAAAAGGACCTGTAATTAAATGATAGAATTGCAAATCAGTAAACGAACTTATAAAATTTACATTGCACTAAAGTGCCTATTGTTTCTTATAATTCTACATTCAGATGTAGACTATATCAACTTGCATCTGAATTTCTTGGGAATTTTTCAATCTATGGAAACATGAACTGAGTTTGAACAAAAATGAAATACTGAGAATTAATAAGCAGTTCTTTAGTATCTTGCTTTCATTTTTATGAACTTTTGAGTCATGTGTTCATTTTCTCTTCTAAGTTTTGTCAGCTGTGACTAAGAGAAAGGCAAGCTATCTATTTTGTTAATAGATAGCATTCAAGAATGGCTTTAACTGTGTATTTTATACAGGTGTAGCCTCTCGATTGCCACTTTCCTTCTGCTTCCTAACTTCCAAAGGATCTCACCTTTTCTTGTCCTCTAATGCCAGTTTGATTACCAAAGAGCAAAGGTTTTTCGAAACATAAACTTTTCTTCTTTACCTCTATTCACATTTGCAGTTTTGAGTAAAATATACCAAGCTATAATTTGATTATGTTTCAAGGGTATCTCCAGCTGGCTATATGTTAAATTTTGACAGTCCCACCACAATCATCCACAAAACATTGTAAATCTCATCTATGTTGTTTGGATGTGCGGCTTTGGGAAGTTATTGAGAGAAGACAAGTTATTAAGGTGGAGGCTCTCTGGCCATGTACTGATGGTTTTGTGTGAAACGGAGGGTGAAACTAAAAAAGAAAAACACTGGCTCATGCCATGATTCCTTAAACCAGCACAGGAGTCTGCTAGTAGGTCCATCATCAAGTGGGATCCCTTGATCTTCTTATTTCTACCCACAACTGTCTACAAGTTTAGGTTCTCTATCTTACTGTGTGTATTATCAACAGAAAAGTTAGTGAGTAAACACCATAGCATGATACAAATAATAAAGTTACATTTAAAAGGATGCAATTTCTAACATCTTCATGATCCTGTAAGTATTAAAGTGCTATAAGGCCACTGTTGTGTTAGTTTGAATTGATCTTGGGTAGGGTGTTATTTGATGGATGCTATTCAGGCATGAAGAGGGTTTTCTGAGTTGAACTTTGAGACAACCTCTCTGTTATTACATTAAACATATTCCCAATTTGACAGTATAAGTGATTAAATTATTTTATTAGATTATGAAAATACTAAAGAGCTTAGATTCAAAGTAATTTTGAAGGTAAAATTATATAGCAATGTTCTGATTTTGACTTTAATGATGTAATTATAATGGCATAATAGAAGAAAATATGAACCCAAAAGTGAAGAACTCCATCTTGCTAAAACCACAAATTGCAAAAATTTAAAAGTGTAAGTTAATTTCATTTGAAAATCAACATATCAAACCTAGATATTTAATTGGATTACTAACTTATAATAGTTGGTAATTGCTTGGATTAATACCATTAACTTATAACTTTCTGTGTAGAAGTTAAAATATAAATGCAAAATTTGGAGAAATAGTTTTGCTAAACTACACAGCAAATAAACAAAACAAGGATAAAGATTAAAAGGTGTTAATAAAAATCTGTATTCATAAATTCTGCCAGACTCCATTTATGCTATTTCTTTTCTCTGTGTGTTTTAGAAACCTGCATAAGTACATTTCTGGTGCATATTTTCTGTTTATTGTCAGGGTCTTGGCAGATACTCTGTCAAAATCTCCCCCCATCTATTCTGTTATTCTTTGTTTCTGTTTTCAGATTTACCTCTTTTTTTAAAGTATACATATCATGTTAAGTTTTACTTCAACTGTATTTCTTGTATTCTTATCACATCTACTGAAGTCATAATTTTGGCTTTTATTTAAACATTTCTTTATTTTGACTTTATTTCTTCTATTTTTTACTTCTTAAAATAATCATAGGAGATTTCTTTTGCTACTTGCCACATTTGATTAACCTTTATTTATATTTTTATATTATAGTCTTTCATATAATTTCACCGTGTATTTATCTCTCTAACAATACAAGTCACTTTTGATTGGTTATTAGGAATAGGATATATTTATGGACACTGTTGAACCTTTACACCAATGGACTCTCCTGACAGGATTTTGTTGGACCCTGACATAATCTTATGTTACTGACTCTATACTTTATAGGACTTCTTTAATTTTAGAAACTGAGATTATTAGAAATCGTTCATTCACTTTTGTATTCAGTTACATGCTTTCAGTTCAACTTACCTTCCCACTGTATGTAGCTTTATGATGGCAGTGTAGAAACCAAGATTTTTTCAGTACCAAACCTCTCACAGCAGAGCATTGAAGACAATAATTTGTTAACCATACAGTCCAGCTTCTCAGTCACTGTGATGAACCATCAAACTCCCCGGGGAGGTAGTAATGTTCCAAATCCCAAACTGTGCTCCCTACGCCTCAATTCTTCTTTATGAGAATCAGTTTCTTCAGTTTCTGATAGGAAGATGGATTATTTATATCCTTGTAGATCTTCTAATTATTCTCAGCAGGAAGTCCATTTGAATTATTTGCTGATCATTATAGGAGTGAAAGAGCAAAATCAGTCATCAGTTACCATTTTCTTTAGATTTTTTTTAAATAAAAGCAGGATATGTATATACTTACTCAACTCCTGGTGTGTGTGCATGTGGTACAGTTTAAATAAATACTTACCAAGATCTGTGTGAAAATAAAGCTGAAGAACATGCAAATTTCATTAAAGTATTTCGGATATACTGAAATAGCTCAGTCGAGGTGATTCATCAACATCATTATTATCAGTTTTAAAATATGTCATAGCTCTTACAAGTAAAAACTAACTTTTAAGAGCCACATAAATTTCAGTATACAACTTACAGGCCTTATGTAGTTAAAAGTTCTAATCATGCCTCCTATATACATGTCAATAAGAGGACACAAAACATGGGTATTTCTTTTTAATTTTGCTCTTTATATCCTTCAGCACTGAAAAAGCACTCTCATAAACAAATAATACACAGCATTACTCAAGTTTAAAAACCTACCTGGTGCTTTGCATGGTCTAATTAGAGTTAGCAATGACAGGCAACCTATAACATAGAACATACAAATGGATAAAAATTCCTTCAATATGCTAAGCTTATTTTAGCAAGTACTTGAATAAGCAGCTAGAGCGGCTTTCTAGATAACCTTGATTTATCTGATAGTCGTGTTTAAGTCCTCTTACAACTTTATTCTACACCCAATTTACTAGTCATAAATTATATATATAACTTTGATAGCCCATTGGTTTGCTTGCTGAGGACATTTTGTCTGTGGTCTGCACATTAGTTCTGAAGTGCAAACTTAAAATTTAATACTCAGATTAGAGTCCTCACCCTGGAACAAATATATTGTTTAAAAAAAATTACAAAACCATACTCAAGTTTCGGTAGACTTCCAATCATTAAAATAATCAAACTTTCAGCAGTTAGTATATAACTCCAAGTCACTTAGGCAGAAGACCATGAAATTGAGTTGTTGCTATTTTGAAATGTGAGAGTCCTTTGAATCTAATATAAACAATATAAAAAGTAAAAAAAAAAACCCAATTAGCTGATTTCTGACATTAACTCACTTGTTATTTCCTTATACTGCTTATTTCTATGAAAAAGGAAACTTTGTTATAAGGAAAGATTCTGCTGTCATAATCAAAAAATCATTCTGTCCATTGTTCCATTACAGCCAAGCATTTGTTTATGTGCTATCATTATGTGAAGAATTGCGACTGATGTGTACTTACACTGTATGAGTTCATTCCATATCATCAGAGTCTCACAGACTTAGCTAGGTCCAAAAAGATTATGTAGGACCAAACGTTTCAAAGAATCAGAAAACAGAAAGAGACAGTCTCAGATGCCTATTTGATGTCCTCTTTCTTCCTTTCTTACTAGTACAACAGAAATTTTGTATGGATGCCCATATACTTCATTAAAATACTACACCATTTTCACTTACAGATAGAGGTACCATAACTGAACTTCAATGGCTGTTTGAGTAGTTATCTGCTTCATTGAAATCAGTAGATTCAAATCTTTAACCTAGCTTTGCCCCTTTACCTTCCATATATTAAAACAGATCCTGGGGCATAAAATGTACTGGCCAAGGGCTGGTGCTTGATGACTCTTGAACAGTTTTGCTCTCACCAAAATGCTATGGGAAAATAAGCTTGGTAAGTGAGTCTAGCCTTTTTCAGGAAATCAAGTAATTTTTGTTTTTCCATTAGTTAGTTTATTTACTCATTTTACAACCTGATTGTTGCTCCCTCCTGATGACTCTCCTGGGACCCCTCAGTGTTTACCCCTTGCTGAGCATTGCTGATGTGTGTGAAAGCTTTTGTTCTTAACAAAGGAACATCTTAGCCTTTCTGTTTGACCCATGGATGGTAACACCTCTAAGTCAGTTCCTGTTTTTTGTTATTTTTTTTCCGTGAGGGTGTAAACTTGTTTTTTGCACTGTGCTTCCTGGAATTTTCCACCTGGTGGATTTGGGTTTATATACTGTGAAACTCAGTAAAGCTTTGGCATTCTCCTAGCATCTTTGGCATTCTCCTAGCATGAATGACCCAAGTCTATGTGTTTTCTTAAATCCCCCAGGCCTACATCCAGTTCTTAGTAGTACCATGGCAGGGTGGGCACTATCACTCTCCCAGTCACCCCTCCCAGAATCCCTCCTCCAAGGACAGACAAGGCATTCCCGTTTGGGAATCTATTCTACAGACAGGCAACAGCTACTATGTTCCTCAGCTAAGGTCAAAGCATTGACTCCTAGGATCTCCCCCATCTCAGTTTTCTGGCACTTTCTTTTTTACTGTCATATTAATAACTGAGTCATATTGACAAAAGTAAACTCTGTGTTAGTTGAATATTTCACTAACTTGTATGTAAGCATGTGCATGTCAGTGGTGACTCATTTACATGTCATTAACAAGAAAACTAAAAGTGAAGTGAAAAAATCACTATAAAAAACAATATCTTTTGACAAAATCAACAGACAAGAATTGAGTTTTAGGAGGAAATACCCTTTTGTGAAAGGTAATATCAACTCCCAATGCTCTAAGGGCTTCCCTCCCTCTTCTGACTCTCCCCTTTCCTGAACCTTAGAACACTGGTAACCCTTGACCTTCCTGTAATTTAACAACAACTCCATTATTTGCTAACCTTGCTTTCTCACTCAACAGATTTAAAAAGGTATGGTATCCACTTCTACAAGGTTCAGTGATTCCTTTGCTGCAAGTAAACTGACTAAGAACATCATCCTGACTGCCCGACATTGATTATTACCCTGCGTATATTATTTCATGGTGTCAAAGTCTACACAAGGCTATTAACTAAAGACCTTCCTAGATGCTAAATCTGGTCATTCCAGCTCCCACTCCACACTCAAGTACTTTCTTACACACTGATGAAATTAAAATCTCTTGTCTCTTTGACTTCCTTGAAATTGTAATTTAAGCACTTATGTAATATGAGTCATAATATTTTTACATTTATGATCAATGATTAATCAACTGACACTGTGATCTAACTGGTTTACAGTTTTACTTCCTGTGCCTTCTCTAGGCTTGCTAAATACCCCTCCAAGGCACTTTCTTACATTTATGTTGAAACTGTACGTATGTATCAGAGATATGAAATGCTTGCCTCAGAGACCACAACTAGGTGTCTTAACTCAGCCTCATAATGAGCAAGATGCTTTCAACATATCTCCTTGTTCTATTTTTATTATTTTAATTTGCTTAGTTGTCTCCTTTAATACATTAGTGATTTCTGGTAATGCCTATGAAGATCAAAGAACACTTTGTACATTTGTATTTAACATGTTGCACTGTTTAGAAACTGTTGAATAACTATCCTTAAATATCCTTCAACCTTATTACTTTTTTTGAAAATCTGCTGAAACCAAAGAAATGTGTTTCTCAGTCAATAAAAGCATACTGTAGATACAGCCTGAACTGAATCATCTAGCCCTAGTCTCTGTTTCTGAAAGTCAACTGTTTGAGTTTGAGGACAATATACAGAGCTTAGAAGTCTTTGTATGTATGAAGTAAATTGCTCCAGATCTGCTGTAAAGAAATGGCTTCTTTTCCTTTTCCTCTGTTGTGGAATAATCATAATACATACACTTGATAATCACATTTTGTCACATTTCACAGAATAGTAAAAAAAAAAAGAAAGTAAAAGGAAGAAAAAAAAAACCTGAACTTTTATCTCATGACCTCTGGACAAGGCCGATTGTCTCTAATGCTTTTGCCCAATATGAGGAGGGATGAGATGATCTGAAGTCATGATGGAGCTATCTGTGTTGACCATAGTATCCAGATATCTCAGAAAGATTCAGAGAGGGACAAGAATCCAGTTGATGCTAGAACTAATCTACTTCCGCCTTATAGGTCTTACCTCTTAGTTATAATTATTTATAATAAGGCAGATTTCAGTAGAATAAGCATTTGAATTAGGATAGAGCCATCATATCCCAATCAAATCTTCAGAGTCATATCTTTAAACTGAAATGAAGTTAAAACCTTCAACACAAGATTTGGGTGAATCATTTAGTAGCAAAACTCTATCAGTGATGACCACAAATATGGAATGGCAATGGTGGTGGAGGGGCATATATTTTCTCCACCTGTTGCTCTGAAAGGAGATTTATTTTTCATTGAGATTTTACCACCATTCCCATGTAGCTGCATGTTTTGCATTTATGCATAAAATATTATTCAAAGATTGCCAAGATTTAATTAGAAATATAGATCAATTGTTAGAGTGTTTGCCTAGCATGCAAGATGCCCCAGCTTCAAGTCCCAGCACCACATAAAGTAGGCAAAGGAACACATGTTCTAACCATTGTGCTTGAGAGATAGAGTCAGGAAAATTGTGAGTATAAGGTTATGCTAGGCTACATAGCAATATGGAAAAGTAAATTTCCATTCAATGTATTTTGTTTTGTTTTGTTGGATTTTTATTAAGGAAGACTGGCCTCTCTTCTGTGCTGCCTGATGCTTTCTGCCTGTTACTTTTTTTTCTGTTGCTCACTTTGTTGTTGGAATTCTGTACTTAATATTTCATCATGTCTTATCTACACATATTCTACATTTTATGCCTGAGTCATTGAAATATATCGTACCATCATAATTTGGAAAAACATTTTATGACAGTAAATATGAAATAATTTAAAATGCTCGGACAGCTGACATTGACTAACTTATCAATGGCAAATGACTATATATATAAATATATATTATTAAATATTATATTCTTTTGTCTCATCATGTTAAGTGGTTCTTAGAGAATGAATTTGATGGAAAAATAAATGGCCTCTTCTTTTCAAATAAATGATTGAATATAGTGCATCAGATTTAAGAAATGATGTAGGAGTGGCTGAGTAGGTGGAGGAGCACAGGGGAGGGGGCAAAGGAGGATGAGATGGGGTGGTCTGTGGAGGGATAGCCAGGGAGGGGGATATTATTTCAAATTTAAATGAAAAAATATATTTAAAAAAATTAAAAGAAGAAATAAAGTCAAGGAACTAACCCTTATCTGACTCAGGTAAAAGAAATATAGACTTTGGAGAAATGTTTCCTTTATTAGTCACTTTTCTCATATTGTGACCAGAAAATAAAAGCAAGTTAAAGGGAAAGAAGTTTAGGGGAGGAGGTATGGGATGAGGAACATTCAGTGGGCAGATTGGGAGAAGGGTAATGACTAGACTGTAAAAGAAGATTAAAGAATAAAATAAATAAACCAAAAGATTAGCAAACAGTCAATAAAACAAAGGGGAAAGAATTTATTTTGGCTTGCAATTTGAGGACATATGGAAAGTCCATCATAGCTGGTGTGAAGGGCACGATGATGGGAGATGAAGACGGCTGGTAACATTGCATCCACAGCCAGAATGCAGAGAGATGAGTGCCAATACTCAGTTGGTTTTCTTCCCTTTATTTAGTTCAGGAAACCAGCCCTGGGATGAGGCTATCCATATTAATGGTTCATCTTCCACCCATAGTTAAACCTTCTGGATTCATCTCCACATGAACACCCAGTGGTGTGTTTCCATGCGAGTTCTAAATCCAATCAAGTTAACAAGAAAGATAAGCAACCATGGGACATAACGTCTACATTTGCCTGAACACAACCAATAAGCAAGAAACATAGTAAGTGGATGACATTATCACCCACAAAAGTAAAAGAAACGGACCCAAATAGAACTTATTAACAATAGGTGCTATAAATTATGATAGCTTAAGGAAACCAGAAAAGTTAATATGTAGATGTGCAGAAATTTTAAATTCCAATTTTAATTTGCCTAGAGGATAAAATGAATACATAAATGTTTAAGTAAGTAAATTATAACTGGTAGCTTTTATAACATTTCATGTTTACCACCAGAAATTATTCTGTCCTCCTTACCTGAATGAAAGAAATGCAATTTTATAATAATTTGCATGTGTTATTAACCTGGATATAATGTACTAGTGAACAGTTGATGTCATTATTAGGATATGTTGATCAATGGATATTGCACATACTGGTATTAAAGTGAGCAATGATCTATAATACCATCATATTGATTCAATCTAATGTTCTTGTTATTCATTACCTTTTTGCCTTATTATTCAGCATCCACACCAAAATACTTGTAATGTTACCCACACTCACATGTGTAATTCCTTCCTCAGGCATTAGGATTCTTAAGAACTCACTCATGAAATGATTTCATATAACTCAGTTCCAGTAGATTGCTGCAGCGGTATCCCCTCATCGGTACTTATTATTACCATGCAGAAATATCAATTGGGAGACTTCCCTTCTCTATCAAATGACCCCTTCCTCACTGTAGCTCTTCATGCAAATAGGTTAACCATAACAGTCTTCAGATTTAACTCACTTGCAGTTTGAAATGAAATTTAAGTGGATCTGAAACCACATATTAACCCATTTTTCTAAATGTTTGAAATATATTACCTACTGCCTGGTAGTCTTCTCATTGCAACTTAATTCAAATGCTATTCCTGTCATTGTCCATCGAAGCAAAAGTACAAAGAAAATACCACTTATTTTTCTTTTTTTTCTGTTTTTTTTTAACTTGAGTATTTCTTTTTTACATTTCGAGTGTTATTCCCTTTGCTAGTTTCCCGGAAAACATCCCCCTAATCCCTCCCCCTCCCCTTCTTTATGGGTGTTCCCCTCCCCACCCTCCCCCCATTGCCAACCTCCCCCCAACAATCACTTTCAATGGGGGTTCAGTCTTAGCAGGACCAAGGGCTTCCCCTTCCACGGGTGATCTTACAAGGATATTCATTGCTACCTATGAGGTCAGAGTCCAGGGTCAGTCTGTGTATAGCCTTTAGGTAGTGGCTTAGTCCCTGGAAGCTCTAGTTGCTTGGCATTGTTGTTCATAAGGGGTCTCGAGCCCTTTCAAGCTCTTCCAGTTCTTTCTCTGATTCCTTCAACAGGGGTCGTATTCTCAGTTCAGTGGTTTGCTGCTGGCATTCGCCTCTGTATTTGCTGTATTCTGGCTGTGTCTCTCAGGAGAGACCTACTTCCGGCTCCTGTCGGTCTGCACTTCTTTGCTTCATCCATCTTGTCTAATTGGGTGGCTGTATATGTATGGGCCACATGTGGGGCGGGCTCTGAATGGGTGTTCCTTCTGTCTCTGTTTTAATCTTTGCCTCTCTATTCCCTGCCAAGGGTATTTTTGTTCCCGCTTTTAAAGGAGTGAAGCATTCACATTTTGATCATCTGTCTTGAGTTTCATGTGTTCTATGCACCTAGGGTAATTCAAGCATTTGGACTAATAGCCACTTATCAATGAGTGCATACGATGTGTGTTTTTCTGTTATTTGGTTACCTCACTCAGGATGATTTTTTTCAGTTCCATTCATTTGCCTATGAGTTTCATAAAGGCATTGTTTTTGATAGCTGAGTAATATTCCATTGTGTAGATGTACCACATTTTCTGTATCCATTCCTCTGTTGAGGGGCATCTGGGTTCTTTCCAGCTTCTGGCTATTATAAATAAGGCTGCGATGAACATAGTGGAGCACGTGTCTTTTTTATATGTTGGGGCATCTTGTGGGTATATGCCCAAGAGAGGTATAGCTGGATCCTCAGGCAGTTCAATGTCCAATTTTCTGAGGAAACTCCAATCTGATTTCCAGAATGGTTTTACCAGTCTGCAAACCCACCAACAATGGAGGAGTGTTCGTCTTTCTCCACATCCTCGCCAGTATTTGTTGTCACCTGAGTTTTTGACCTAAGCCATTCTCACTGGTGTGAGGTGAAATCTCAGGGTTGTTTTGATTTGCATTTCCCTTTTGACTAAAGATGTTGCACATTTCTTTAGGCGTTTCTCAGCCATTCGGCATTCCTCAGCTGTGAATTCTTTGTTTAGTTCTGAACCCCATTTTTTAATAGGGTTATTTGTCTCCCTGTGGTCTAACTTCTTGAGTTCTTTGTATATTTTGTATATAAGCCTTCTATCTGTTGTAGGATTGGTAAAGATCTTTCCCAATCTGTTGCTTCCCATTTTGACCTAACTACAGTGTCCTTTGCGTTACAGAAGCTTTGCAGTTTTATGAGATCCCATTTGTCGATTCTTGATCTTAGAGCATAAGCCATTGGTGTTTTGTTCAGGAAATTTTTTCCAGTGCCCATGTGTTCGAGATGATGCCCTAGTTTTTCTTCTATTAGTTTAAGTATATCTGGTTTGACGTGGAGGTCCTTGATCCACTTGGACTTAAGCTTTGTACAGGGTGATAAGCATGGATAGATTTGCATTCTTCTACATGTTGACCTCCAGTTGAACCAGCACTATTTCTTGAAAATGCTATCTTTTTTCCATTTGATGGTTTTGGCTCCTTTGTCAAAAATCAGGTGCCCATAGGTGTGTGGGTTCATTTCTGGGTCTTCAATTCTGTTCCATTGGTCTATCTGTCTGTGTCTGTACCAATACCATGCAGTTTTTATCACTATTGCTCTGTAATACTGCTTGAGTTCAGGGATAGTGATTCCCCCTGAAGTCCTTTTATTGTTGAGGATAGTTTTAGCTATCCTGGGTTTTTTGTTATTCCAGATAAATTTGCAAATTGTTCTGTCAAGCTCTTTGAAGAATTGGATTGGTATTTTGATGGGGATTGCATTGAATCTGTGATCACTTTTGGTAAAATGGCCATTTTTACTATATTAATCCTGCCAATCCATGAACATGGGAGATCTTTCCATCTTCTGAGGTCCTCTTCAATTTCTTTCTTCAGAGTCTTGAAGTTCTTATTGTACAAATCTTTTTCTTGCTTGGTTAAAGTCACACCATGGTACTTCATATTATATGGGTCTATTATGAAGGGTGTTGTTTCCCTAATTTCTGTCTCGGCTTGTTTCTCTTTTGTGTTGAGGAAGGCTACTGATTTATTTGAGTTAATTTTATACCCAGCCACTTTGCTGAAGTTGTTTATCAGCTTTAGTAGTTCTCTGGTGGAATTTTTGGGATCACTTAAATATACTATCATATCATCTGCAAATAGTGATATTTTGACTTCTTCTTTACCAATCTGTATCCCTTTGATTTCCTTTTGTTGTCTGATTGCTCTGACTAGAACTTCAAGGAATATATTGAATAAGTAGGGAGAGAGTGAGCAGCCTTGTTTAATCCCTGATTTTAGTGGGATTGCTTCAAGTTTTTCTCCATTTAGTTTAATGTTCGTAACTGGCTTGCTGTATATGGCTTTTACTATGTTTAGGTATGGGCCTTGAATTCCTATTCTTTCCAGGACTTTTATCATGAAGGGGTGTTGAATTTTGTCAAATGCTTTCTCACCGTCTAATGAAATGATCATGTGGTTTTGTTCTTTCAGTTTGTTTATATAATGGATCACATTGATGTTTTTCCATATATTAAACCATCCCTGCATGCCTGGGATGAAGCCTACTTGATCATGGTGGATGATTGTTTTGATGTGCTCTTGGATTCAGTTTGCCAGAATTTTATTGAGTATTTTTGCGGCAATATTCATAAGGGAAATTGGTCTGAAGTTCTCTTTCTTTGTTGGGTCTTTGTGTGGTTTAGGTATAAGAGTAATTGTGGCTTCATAGAAGGAATTCGGTAGTGATCCATCTGTTTCAATTTTGTGGAATAGTTTGGATAGTATTGGTATGAGGTCTTCTATGAAGGTCTGATAGAATTCTGCACTAAACCCGGCTGGACCTGGGCTCTTTTTGGTTGGGAGACCTTTAATGACTGCTTCTGTCTCCGTAGGAGTTATGGGGTTGTTTAACTGGTTTACCTGTTCCTGATTTAACTTCGGTACCTGGTATCTGTCTAGGAAATTGTCCATTTCCTGAAGATTTTCAAGTTTTGTTGAATATAGGCTTTTATATTAAAATCTGATGATTTTTTAATTTCCTCTGAATGTGTAGTTATGTCTCCCTTTTCATTTCTGATTTTGTTAATTTGGAAACACTCTCTGTGTCCTCTCGTTAGTCTGGCTAAGGGTTTATCTATCATGTTGATTTTCTCAAAGAACCAACTTTTGGTTCTGTTGATTCTTTCAATGGTCCTTTATGTTTCTACTTGGTTGATTTCAGCTCTGAGTTTGATTATTTCCTGCCTTCTACTCCTCCTGGATGTATTTGCTTCTTTTTGTTCTAGAGCTTTTAGGTGTGCTGTCAAGCTGCTGACATATGCTCTTTCCTGTTTCTTTCTGCAGGCACTCAGAGCTATGAATTTTCCTCTTAGCACAGCTTTCATTGTGTCCCATAAGTTTGGGTATGTTGTACCTTCATTTTCATTACATTCTAAGAAGTCTTTAATTTCTTTATTTCTTCCTTGACCAGGTTATCATTGAGTAGAGCATTGTTCAACTTCCACGTATATGTGGGCATTCTTCCCTTATTGTTATTGAAGACCAGCTTTAGGCAGTGGTGGTCTGATAGCATGCATCGGATTATTTCTATCTTTCTGTACATGTTGAGGCCCCTTTTTTGACGAAGTATATGGTCAATTTTGGAGAAAGTACCATGATGAGCTGAGAAGAATATATATCCTTTTGCTTTAGGATAGAATGTTCTATAAATATCTGTTAAGTCCATTTGGTTCATGACTTCTCTTAATCTGTCTACGTCTCTGTTTAATTTCTGTTTCCATGATCTGTCCATTGATGAGAGTTGGGGGTTGAAATCTCCTACTATTATTGTGTGAGGTACAATGTGTGTTTTGAGCTTTAGTAAGGTTTCTTTTACATATGTAGGTGCCCTTGTATTTGGGGCATAGATATTTAGGATTGAGAGTTCATCTTGGTGGATTTTTCTTTGATGAATATGAAGTGTCCTTCCATATCTTTTTTCATGACTTTTAGTTGAAAATTGATTTTATTTGATATTAGAATGGCTACTCCAGCTTGCTTTGAAGGGTTAAAATTTCTAAAAGTTAGTCATGAACAAAGTCCAGACATGCCTGAGAGAATTTGAGATAGGGCTCACTGGCCCGACTATCAACTCCCAAGGACACTGGCCATCTGGAGCCACCCCCTCCCCTTCCTTCACTCCCTGAGGATGGGTCATCCCCCTGCTGCAGTGAGATGAGTTGCCCTGCCCACATTGCTGAGATGCTAGATTACACGTATGCTTTGTTGATGTAACTCCGTGCCAAAAGTAACTGTACACCCTTTGTATTAGCCAATTATGTGTATTCACACGAAACCCCTGGTTTTCCCTATATAAGCTCCTGCCTAGAGAGGCTCGGGGCTTGACTCAATCTCCTGTGTGAGAAACGTGTCAGCCCGAGATCTCGTAAATAAAACTGCCTCTTGTTGATTACATCAAGACCGGCTTCTCGTGTTTCCTGGGGGTACCTCAACCCGTGACTGGAGCGAGAGTCTCCCCAAGTCTGGGGGTCTTTCATTGGGGGCTCGTCCGGGATAGGAGCGTAACCCCCGGAGATCCGAATGCCTCTGGGAGGTACATTAGTGTGAGTGCTGGAAAGCGGCCGCTGTGTGAGTGTGAGAGTAGTGTGTGTGTGAATTAAGTCCTGTAGTCTGTGTTTTTCAGTACCGGTTTAAGGTCTTGGTGCACTGTCTGGGCAGAGGAAGACTCCCCACTCCGTTGTTGTTGAGTGCACTCGGGTGGATGGGCTTCCCACCCCGTTGTTTTTGAGTGCACTCGAGTGGATGGGCTTCCCACTCTGTGTTGTTTTTGAGTGCACTCGAGTGGATGGGCTTCCCACTCTTCGGGTGGATGGGCTTCCCACCCCGTTGTTTTTGAGTACACTCGGGTGGATGGGCTTCCCACCCCGTTGTTTTTGAGTTCACTCGGGTGGATGGGCTTCCCACCCCGTTGTTTTTAAGTACACTTGGGTAGATGGGCTTCCTACCCCATATTTAAGTGTGCTTGGATGGAAGGGCTTCCCACCCCGGACAGACGCCTGTGAGTAGGTACTGGGTTTCTACTTCGAATAGCTGTTTTCTTTTTGTTCTTTTTTTAGATAGCGGAAGTGAGGACGCCCCAGCTCTGGGAGACGTCCCACGAGTCGACTTTTGTCGGGAGGACCCGGCAGGTGACAGTCAAAGAGATCTGACTGTGACTTGACTTCGGAGGTCGTGTTCGGCTGCCTATTTAAGTATAGGCATGGACAAGTGTGCTTAGATGTGTTAATGTCTGTTGTCTGTATTCTGTTTCTGTGTTTGGTATCCCAGAAGCAGCTAAGGTTAAGCTGTAGTTTGGGCCAGGTACTGAAGGTACCAGGCATCTGTGGAAATTGGTTATAGGATGCTTTGTTTTGGGTCTTGTTTGTCTGGTTTGTTTTCTGTGGTATTGTCCAGTGTCTTTTTGGCTTTTGTTTCGTTTTTGGACTTGGACTGACAACTGTGTTTGAAATCTTGGACTGACGACTGTGTTTGAAATCATGAAACTGTTTGCTTTGTTTGTCAAGGAGTTTTACTTGGTCCTCTTGGTGCTTAACTTAAAAGTTAAAAATAATTTGCTTGAGAGAAATTGTTTTCTGCCGGGGAGTTTTATCTTTCTCTCTTGAGCCTCCTCCCCAAGGAGAGCTGCCCCTCTCTTTACTCCCATTGTCCAGCCCAGCTGCTGTTAACCGTTGTGTATGAAGGACTCCAGGTTAGCGAGTGATCCGTCTGAAGCAGGCATTAACAAGAACCTGAAAGCTTTACCTTAGATCCTGAAGAAAAATTCTCCCTGTTGCTTAAACATTCACAGCTTCTAAGGAAGGGACAACACAGAGTAGGAAAATGTAGGGGCTGAGGGTGGTGAGCATACAGGCCTGCTAGCAAGCTACAGGCTGCGCGTGGGCAGCAGCGCAGCTCTGGCCAAGCCAGTGTAAGAGGAGTTTCAAGGTAAGGAGGCTGGCTGGGGTTGGCGCTTTGACAACAAAGATAGCGTAGAGTTGGTGGTTGTATTATGAGACTTTTGGCCCTGAAAAAAAAAATTCCAGTTTCTGCCTTCAGTGGCCAGACCTTCAACACTTGCTCACAAAAGGAGAGTGTTCATTAAGAGAAGTTCTTTAAGGGAGCCTGCCTTATCTGCTGGCCCTATTCCAAGAGAGGAGTTGATCTCCAACATTAAGTAACCTTCCCTGTTAGTCATCATTGACATGGAGAGTGCCTTTGATCCTATCCCCACAGCAGCCAGTTCCTGCCCCTGTGGTCAAAATGCCCCAGGTTGGGGGGCAGAGAAGCCCCTAAAATAGTTTCAAAGAATCTGCAACAAACTGTGAAGAACTTTGTTTTGCCAGTCAAAATTTAGAATTCAGTCTTTGGCTGTGGCCAAGGTCAGGATTAATGTTTTCTTTTCCATGGGCCTTTAACCCAGTGAGACAGCTTGGTAAAGGACTACTACTACAGTCCTGATAGCCCCAGGTGAACTGGTTACAATTCTTTTGTCAGCCACTTAGTATCTAACACCCAGGTTCTAACCCTCTCTCCATCCTTTTGTTATTAGTTCTCACTAGAAGCCTAGTGTCCTTCAGAGGCTGGGTTTATTGAGAGACAGAGTCACTGAGCTGACACTGAATGGAGGTACTTCTTAAGTAAAATCTAAGTCCAGAGAGATAGTCGATAACAGATCAGCTGCCTCTCTGCTTGCCTTTCTGTTTCACAGGAACAAAGCTTGTGCTTATTTCTACAACGGCCTTTTTGTCCCAAGAAGGCCTCCTGGTTTAGCTGTGTGACTAAATGCTATTTGTCCTCTTCAGTGGACCTCTGTTCTCAAGATTCCCTTGTTTTCTCACCATCCCATTTGAGATGCTTGTTAGTAACTGTTACAGGTCTTCTTTACCACCGAGGAAAGACGGAATCCTACTAGAGGCCAGAAAAAAAAAATGTTCCAGACATGGATGGAAGGCCCTCACTTCTGCCTGTTGACTTCAAAACGCCTAAAGGTAGGGAGTGCCAGGTCTGCCGCCAGGCTCCAAGGGTGGGTCTCAGAGGGGCTAGAAAATGCCCCACCAATTTGGCTAAAGTAAGAAAAAAATATAAAGAAAAAGTTACAGAAACTTGAAGGGTTAAGCTAAGTCACTGAGAGAGTTGTTGTAAGTTGCAGAGAAAATAAGGTTGATATATGGTTCAGGGTCGGTGCACAAAAGTAGACAGCAACTAATAGCTGTAGAAGAAGATACAGACAGAGAGACTGAGGAAGAGAAAGAGACAAGAGAGGAACATATACTGGCCACAGTAGTTAGGGAACCTAGGAAGATAGTACCTGGCAACAGAAGAGAATTCCTGGCTAAAGATCGGTGTGCCTAATATGAAGAAAAAGGACACTGGGTCAGGGACTGCCCAAGAAAGAACAAGAGGGGGGCTGGGTATTTAGCTCAGTGGTAGAGCGCTTACCTAGGAAGCGCAAGGCCCTGGGTTCGGTCCCCAGCTCCAAAAAAAAAAAAAAAAAAAAAAAAAAAAAGAACAAGAGGGGCCACTGGAGAGCTTCTTGGTCCTAGAGTGCTGGCTATGTACAGAGATAGAAGGGAAGTGTGGATACAGGGACCCAATGCTCTGTGCTCCTATGCCCCCCCCCCCAGTGGGTCAATATCCAAAGACCTTGAGTGCAAGGGGCTACTGGCAACGAACAATACTCATGGACTGCCCGAAGAACAGTGGACCTTGGCGTGGGCCGGGTAACCCACCCACTAGTTCATGGTCATCCCTGACTGCCCCTATCCCTTGCTCATGAGAAAATTGCTCTCCAAAATGGCTTGTGTGGGCTAAAATGGCTGGGTGAGGCCATGTGTATGCATATCTACAGACTGTGTATGTGGAGCTTAAGACCTGTCTCAGTGCACCAGTACCTGATGCTGGGAGATGTGTGTGTGTGGCTTAGTGCCGTTCTGCCTGGAACACATCATTCCTGCTAGCCGGGCTCTGACAATTATCACCTAATCCAGGACTTAAACTGCGGTAGAGTGGCTGATGTTTTGCCTTTAAATGAAATGTCCCAGAGGATGGGATCACTGATCAGCTGACATGGACTAGATTCTCCACCTGTTGGGGGCAATCTGGTCACCTTGCTGCCCAATCCTGACCTGGAGCCACCACAGCACAAGTGTCAAGCACTGGCAGAAGCCCATGGGTGGAGGAAAGACCTCTGCGACTGGCTGATTGATCCCTGCTGAAAGCCGAAGACCTTGTCCACAGACGGGAACAGTTCTCTTCATGAAGGTCAGAGATAAGTGGGTGCTGCCATGGTGGACAACACAATGTCATCTGGAATGGCTGAACTTCTACCCCCCAGCACATCAGCGCTGCAGATGCCTTTACCATCTCTTGGATGCCCTGGTGAAGCCAACAACTGTGAGTACTATTCGTTGCTCAGGATATCAGAAGGAAGAGATTCAGTGGCATAGGACAGTAACAAAGCAGATAAAGTGGCTCAGAAAATGGCTATGCAGGAGCCTATCCTGCTTACAGGCCTACAAGAGACAGCCACTGGGAACTGGGATTGGACTAAGAGACGGCCTCTACAATCATCAAGAAGATACTGGAAGAAATCTTTCCCTCGATTTGGAATGCCCAAGGTAATCTGGTCAGACAATGGCCCTACTTTCGTTGCCAAGGTAAGCCAGGGTGTGGCCAAGTATTTAGAGGTTGATTGAAAATTACATTATATTTACAGACCTCAAAGTTCAGGACAGGTAGAGTAAATAAATAAAACTCTAAAAGAGACCCTGACCAAATTAAATTGACCATGGAGACTGGCGCAGACTGGGTGACACTCCTTCCCTCTCGCTCTCTTCAGAGCAAGAAATATCCCTTCCAGATTCAGCTTTACCCCCTTTGAGATCTTATATGGGGCCTCAGATCCTCTGACTGTATTAGATGATGTTACTGAACCAACATGTCATAGTAATAATGATTTATGTGTCAGGCTAAAAGACCTACAGGTGATACAGAAAGAAATCTGCTCACAGCTGGCAGCAGCCTATGCCCCAGGGACCTCCGAGACATCTCATCCGTTCCAGGTCGGAGACTGTAGGTACATACAATGACATGGAGCCCAGACACTCGAGCCTCGCTGGAAAGGACCGTACCTGATGCTGCTGACCACCCTGACAGCCGTCAATTCTCAGCCCTCACCAGCCGCATACTAGCCGTTGGGGCTGAGAGCTGGGACCTAGAGGGACACTCAGATCTTCAAAAAGCTCCCTAGACTTACACATCAGATAAGTGACTGGGAGGTTGTTATAATGCTCACTTGAGGAGTGTGCTTTAGAAACAAGAATTTCATGTTTGCCCTGGGTTCCATCGAGAAAAATATAGAGATAGGCTTGATTTCTATTACAAATGATGTAACATTACATATGTTAATACTCCTAACACTTCTTGGGACTGTGCCTCAGGGACCATAAGTTTAAAAATTCTAAGATAGTCATGACCTTCGTATATAGGTTTAGATAGTGTTCAGATTGGAATCCTAAAGACTTTTTAGCTGACCTCCAAGAATAACTAACCTCCCTCTCAGAGGTAGTCCTTCAAAATAGAAGATTAGACCTGATATTCCTTAAAGAAAGAATGTGCTGCTTTGAGAGAAGAATGTTGTTTTTACCTCGATCACTCCGGGACCATTAAAGATTCTATGGCTAAACTTAGGGAGAGGTTGGACAAGAGATGACAAGAACGAGAAACCACTGATAACTGGTTTTAAAGCTGGTTCGATAGGTCCCCATGGCTTACCACACTGCTGTCAGCTTTAGCTGGTCCCTTGATTATCCTCCTCCTTTTGCTCACTGTTGGGCCCTACATCATTAACCGCCTTTTTGCTTTTATTAGGGAACGGATTAGTGCTATACAAGTCCTTATGTTGAGACAACAGTATCGGGCTGTACGGAGTGAAGAGCCACTAGACACTAGATTCATCATGGAGTCCTAAGATTAGGACTATTCACAAGGAGTAGAGGGGAATGAAGGGATAAAATTTCTAAAAGTTAGTCATGAACAAAGTCCAGACATGCCTGAGAGAATTTGAGATAGGGCTCACTGGCCCGACTATCAACTCCCAAGGACACTGGCCATCTGGAGCCACCCCCTCCCCTTCCTTCACTCCCTGAGGATGGGTCATCCCCCTGCTGCAGTGAGATGAGTTGCCCTGTCCACATTGCTGAGATGCTAGATTACACGTATGCTTTGTTGATGTAACTCCGTGCCAAAAGTAACTGTACACCCTTTGTATTAGCCAATTATGTGTATTCACACGAAACCCCTGGTTTTCCCTATATAAGCTCCTGCCTAGAGAGGCTCGGGGCTTGACTCAATCTCCTGTGTGAGATACGTGTCAGCCCGAGATCTCGTAAATAAAACTGCCTCTTGTTGATTACATCAAGACCGGCTTCTCGTGTTTCCTGGGGGTACCTCAACCCGTGACTGGAGCGAGAGTCTCCCCAAGTCTGGGGGTCTTTCAGCTTCTTCCAACCATTTGCTTGGAAAGTTGATTTCCAGCCTTTCACTCTGAGGTAGTGTCTGTCTTTGTCTCTGAGGTATGTTTCCTGTAGGCAGCAGAATGCAGGGTCCTCGTTGCGTATCCAGTTTCTTAATCTATGTCTTTTTATTGGGGAGTTGAGACCATTGATGTTGAGAGATATTAAGGAATAGTGATTATTGCTTCCTGTTATATTCATATTTGGATGTGAGGTTATGTTTGTGTGCTTTCATTCTCTTTGTTTTGTTGCCAAGACGATTAGTTTCTTGCTTTTTCTAGGGTGTAGCTTTCCTCCTTATGTTGGGCTTTACCATTTATTATCCATTGTAGTGCTGGATTTGTAGAAAGATATTGTGTAAATTTGGTTTTGTCATGGAATATCTTGGTTTCTCCATCTATGTTAATTGAGAGTTTTGCAGGATACAGTAACCTGGGCTCGCATTTGTGTTCTCTTAGGGTCTGTATGACATCTGTCCAGGATCTTCTGGCTTTCATACTCTCTGGTGAAAAGTCTGGTGTGATTCTGATAGGTCTGCCTTTATATGTTACTTGACCTTTTTCCCTTACTGCTTTTAATATTCTTTCTTTATTTTGTGCATTTGGTGTTTTGACTATTATGTGTTGGGAGGAATTTCTTTTCTGGTCCAATCTATTTGGAGTTCTGTAGGCTTCTTGTATGCCTATGGGTATCTCTTTTTTTAGGTTAGGGAAGTTTTCTTCTATGATTTTGTTGAAGATATTTACTGGTCCTTTGAGCTGGGAGTCTTCACTCTCTTCTATACCTATTATCCTTAGGTTTGACTTTCTCATTGAGTCCTGGATTTCCTCTATGTTTTGGACCAGTAGCTTTTTCCGCTTTACATTATCTTTGACTGCTGAGTCAATGATTTCTATGGAATCTTCTGCTCCTGAGATTATCTCTTCTATCTCTTGTATTCTGTTGGTGATGCTTGTATCTATGGCTCCTTGTCTCTTCCTTTGGTTTTCTATATCAAGGGTTGTTTCCATGTGTTCTTTCTTGATTGCTTCTATTTCCATTTTTAATTCCTTCAATTGTTTGATTTTGTTTTCCTGGAATTCTTTCAGGGATTTTTGTGTCTCCTCTCTATGGGCTTCTACTTGTTTATTTATGATTTCCTGTGTTTCTCTAAGGGAGTTCTTCATGTCTTTCTTGAAGTCCTCCAGCATCAAGATTAAATATGATTTTGATACTAGATTTTACTTTTCTGGTGTTTGGATATTCTGTGATTGCTTTGGTGGGAGAATTGGGCTCCTATGATGCCATGTAGTCTTGGTTTCTGTTGCTTGGGTTCCTGCGCTTGCCTCTCACCATCAGATTATCTCTAGTATTATTTTGTTCTGCTATTTTTGACAGTGGCTAGACTGTCCTATAAGCCTGTGTGGCAGGAGTGCTGTAGACCTGTTTTCCTGTTTTCTTTCAGCCAGTTATGGGGACAGAGTGTTCTGCTTTCGGGCGTGTACTTTTTCCTCTCTACAGGTCTTCAGCTGTTCCTGTGGGCCTGTGTCTTGAGTTCACCAGGCAGGTCGCTTGCAGCACAAAAGTTGGTCTTACCTGTGGTCCCGAGGCTCAAGTTTGCTCGTGGGGTGTTGCTTATGAGCTCTCCATGGGGGCAGCAACCAGGAAGATCTGTGCCACCCTTTCCGGGAACTTCCGTGCACCAGGGTTCCAGATGGCGTTTTGTGTTTTCCTCTGGAGTCAGAGATGTGAGCTGAGTGTAGACTCTTCTGGTTTCCCAGGCATGTCTGCCTCTCTGAAGGTTTAGCTCTCCCTCCCACAGGATTTGGGTGCAGAGAACTATTTATCTGGTCGGTCCCTTCAGGTTCCTGTGGTGTCTCAGACGCAGCGGATTTCCTGCTCCTGTGCCCTTATCCAAGGGAACCCAGAGGCCATATACAGTTTCCTCTTGGGCCAGGGATGTGGGCAGGGGTGGGTAGTGTTTGTGGTCTCTTCTGCTCTGCAGTCTCAGGTGTGCCCACCTGACCAGGCGGTGAGGTCTCTCTCCCACAGGGTTTGGGATCAGTGAACTCACTTATTTTTCTATGGTGGCTTTTTTTGTGTTTGAAAACTGATATTTTTACGGTAGTTTGTCTTAGTGGAACTTCTTAAGGCACTGAGTTTCATTTCTGTCCTGATGTTGCATTCTTAAGTTGATTTTAGTAGACTCTTTTTGGTATGCATTTTCAGTTTGAACTTAACTCCCTCCCTTCTTTGTTCTTTTATGACTCTAACTGGCATGCACCTCTCTCCCTTGGAATGTCCTGTGCACACATTTGATTCTCACCCCCTTCTTTGTTCTTTTATGACTCTAACTGGCATGCACCTCTCTCCCTTGGAATGTCCTGTGCACACATTTTATTCCTTTCTTTGACTTTATCCATGTTCACTTTATGAATCCGTCCATATACTATATGGACTTATCTTCAGTATGCTAGTGTTTCTTCTCACTGTGTCTACTAATAAACCCCTGATGAGATATGGTTTTAAAAAAATTTATGGATTTCAGTACTGGTTCCTCTACTCAGAGTACAGATTTATGTCTGTAGAGCGAGGACTCTAGTCTGCCATATAATTAGGCTCTTCTTTTCAGTTCTTGGTCAAGCCCCTCAAAACATCTGGACTAGAGTATGGGGAAACTCTAAAGTGTCATGGGATATCCAATACTAATATTTTTGTTAGGATTGTTCGGAAATCTAGGCGACCATCTAAAAATTTCCATTTCAATTTCTTTAGTTGAGTACCCCTTGAAGAACCTCTCAGTCTGGAGTTATAACATGAACTGCGGGTGTGATGTTGCAATAACTTGCAGAAGGGAAAGAACAAATACTAAAGGAGTGCTTTCATTGTTTGCTTTTCGGGGAAATTCGGAGTCCTGAATCTCTACTATCTATATTGCTTTCCAATATCCTCACAGAGTCACAATCACTTCTAACTCAGACTTCATGTTTATCCTTTCAGAGAGGATATCCTCTCTGGTATATGCATTTTGACAATAACTGGAAAATAAAATCCAACAAAGTTTTCAATCCAGATATTTTTGAGTGACTGGTGATAATCAACAATGACATTTAATTTCCCCCAAATCATTTTCTCACCTTCTAGAACATAACAGTAACTTTTCAGGGTTTCAGTAAAATAAAAGCTAAATCATTTGTGGCACGCGGCATTTTTGTAATTAACAACAAGGCTTATGTTCTGCTGAATAAGGAAAATCATTACCATGTATAATGAAGAAAAGACACACCACCTGCATAAGTCAATACTTTTTAAATTTCTAAATCTATTTAATAGTTCAATGACTTCACTGGCCTCAGTTTATTTCTAAGTTAATTACCATTTTGATGTGGTCAAACAAGATATTTTCTAAATCAGATAAAATAATGATATCTGCAAGTCAACTTCCACTAATGTTTGCCCTTTTCCTGTTTTCATAATATTTGGGTAGATTTTTATTCCTTTTTTTTTTATTTTCTTTTTTTCTTTTTTGTGTCACCCTCCACTTTACCACACTTAATACTCTTTTAGATAAGGTCAAATTCTATATGGAATGGATTACTCTTTCCAAAGAATGTAAAGAGATCCTTTTGTTTTAGTGTCCAGTTGGCATTTGGCTGATGGTCTTGAGAAAATGCTTACAGTTTGCATTTCTTATTTATCTCTGCAAAGGAGCAAGCATGTTGTATGAGGTTACAGCCACCATGGCTGGCATTTTAAAACTGAATTGAATTGAGTACTACACCTCACACACCAATATATTGCCTATGCCCTGGACTACTCTCCACGGGGACCCTACCTGCCCTTGGGGGTTGAAGGTGAGATGGCACAGAGTCGAGGACACAGACTCCAGGAGCCGGTGAGAAAAGCTGCAGCAAGCTCATCTGAGCACTGCTGCAAGCTCCTTCAATACCCACCACCCATGTCCCCATTAGTTCCAAGCAGGTATATATTCTAAACAGAAGTGCCTGATTGGTTGGCATCATTTGCACCAGCAAGTGTTGCTCTCTCAGGCAGTCCTCAATTAGGTCCTCCTACAGGAGATGCTTTTATAGCTGCATGGCCCCCAGTTTTTACATAGAGGCAGCCCTGCTGTTCCTGCTACACCTACACACACAGATACACACAGACACACACAGACACACATAGACACACACACATGTTTTCAATTAATTGAAATAGGAAATTATGTCTTAACTTCTATTATTTATATTGTATGACCAATGATAAATAGTTTTTTATAAAAAAATCCTACAATGAGTTCTCAGTTTTCCTGAAACTACTATCAGCAAGAGTTTTAAAATATATAAATGTTGACTGTCAATAGTTTAATTTAGGCCTTAAATTCATATGTTTAGAAATTCAAAATATGCTTAGGCTTATTAATCTTGTGTAATTACAAACATTACCTTATATGAGTAGACATATAAGGAAAATACTGATAAATCACAAAATAAAGTATAAAATCTTGAAGCACCTTGATTTTAAAGCTATAAAAATACAGTAGATATAAGATTATATATGAAAATGTACAATAAGTCATGAGATAGTGTAATGTTAGTTAAGTCCCTTAAGGTTGATCATACAGTCTGATGCCCAGGGAAAATAAAGATATGTACTTTGAAATGCAACACATACTGGATAAAATTTTGAAATATTGATCCTTAAATATTCTTGTTATTTGGAAGATTTTTTGAACTGAATTAAAAATAACCAGTGTCTTCATATAAATAATACTTTCTAACCCACACAGATTTTAACCACATATCGGTTGTCACTAGAGCAATTATGTATTGCTTAAAACACCCATTTTAGGTCCCTTTCCCTCCCTGAGGACAACATAGATAGAGAACGTAGTCTTTATGTAAATTCACACAATTTAATTTGATGACCAGTATACATGTGATCCAAATTGCCGCATAGCAACAGGCAAAACTACAGATACAGCTTTAGAATGGAGCCTATACGTGTATGATTTAAAAAATGTAATATGTTAATTATTAGGGACAGATTCCTTCTATGTATTAGCTGTATAAACTTTTTATGGTAATTTCCACAAATGTTATCTTATGTAGCTGGTTCTATACTGAAGATGAAGACCAAAAAGTGGGTATGAAGTCATGTGGTGAGTTTAAAAAGTAACATATTTTTGGGAACATGTTTAGAGTTGTCCCCCCTAGGGGAGCTCTATGCATTTTTAATATCAATATAAATAAAACCATTCATTTTATGGTAAGAGACACCACAAGCACTTGTTAACATTCATCTTACTGGCTTCATAAGAATAATTTTCTTATAGAATATTCATTCTAATTCATTCATTTTTATTTATTATTTGTTTTCTATGGATGTGTATGTGTGTATGTGTGCCAGTCACATATGTGCAAGTATCTGTGTAGGCTAGAAAATTGTGTCCGATCCCTTAGAGCTTGAAGTACAGGCAGTTATGACCTATTGTAGTTGGGTGTTGGGAAATGAACTCTAGTTTTTTTATAAGAGCAGGAAACACTCTTAAGTCCTGATCCATCTTTCCAGTCTCCAGCATTGTTTAACTTTGTAAATTATACATAGAAGTTATTATTCCTCTCTCCATTAAAAACATCCTATCATTATATTTTTTAAAAGAAGCAATTTGTGACATTTCATCAATTTTAGTCCATTTTCTGTCCTGTTTCTTGATCATTCTTCAATCTCTGTATGACAAGTTTAATAACTACTTGTGACATCCATCACTGTGAACTTCTTCCACACCCACACAAGCCAGATACTCTGGCTAACATTTTAGCTTTTGACTAATGTGGCAGTTATCACATTTCATGTAACTTTCTTGAGGTCATAGCCAATTTTCCTATATATTGATGCTACTCTGACAGTTGTGGATTTTCTGATTCACTTATGTTACAAATGTTTCTTTGCTTTATAGATCTAAAAGCACAGCCTGGAGAGCTCTCCAACAACTGCCATACTATTGAGCTTTATTTCTACAATATGCAAGAGAGTCCATTTTACTTCCCAATTGCAGTCTTCCTTAGCTTCTGTATTTATCGTTCTCTCAGCATCCTTGTCTACTCTGATTCTTATAGCTTCTCCACTCTAGATGGTATGGCGAAAAATGTATAGCTCATGGGTAATGAGCTCTCACCACAGCTATGCTCATCTGGTTGCTTGGTTGAGAGGTTTGTCTTCAGATATTTCCTAGAGGATGTCTGACAAGTTCAAAGGTCAGACAGAGTGAACAAGAACTACTGTCATTGTACCACAGTGGCTAAGTGTTAATCGGTCACCGCAGCCACAGTTTTCTTTCATGTTGTCTTCATTTCAGCTATGTAGGCCTTTTCCTTCAGTGATCTATCTCAGGGCAGAGGAAGAAGCTCTGTCTTATATCTTAACCATCAACTTTTTTATTGTTCAAAATTATTTTAAATCGTTCCAATGCTTCTTACAAATCTATATGCCATAATTACAATTTCCTGGCATAGCTGGCATCTTTCACATTGTACCTTTCCTCTTAAATGTCTATCCAAATTCTTAACTACTCTGTCAAACTAATGTCATGTCATAACCACCAAGGTTCTAATACTATTTGTTAATTGAAATGATTTCACTGTACTCGAAATGCACAGAAAATAACTCCACCAAGATTATGCTCGGAGTTTTTGTGTTTGAGAATAAAAAGGTAAAATCAATGGATGGTTTCTATTGGTAACTGGAGTCAGAAAGTCAAAACATGGACAACAGGTATAGGTATGAAGTCTTTAATTTTAACACGATGAACATGGCGTTGTTTGCTTTAGTAGTTCTTTCAGAACCCATTTATTCTTACTTGTGACCAGAAGTATACAATTTCTGTTTCTTCCCTACCTTCATATTCACATGTCAATCAAGTGAGGGACGCATTATTTTTGACTATCTAAATATCTACAAGATAGTATTCAGGCCATCTGAAAGTGAAATTGTGTGTGTGTGTGTGTGTGTGTGTGTGTGTGTGGTGTACTTCAAATATTTCAAATCAAGTGAAACCTTCAGTTAACATTTTAAGTCTCAACACATGCTCTGTGTACATTATTAACTCTGGCTGAAAGTATCATAACTTATTATGAAAGAATTATTTGAAGACATAAAAAATGCATTAAAGAACAGCTGTTTTATTGCTGGAAGCAGTACACCGAGGCATGCGTGTGATAGCATGAAACACAGAACTAATCGGATAACGTTCAAACAATAACTTCTTAACTTTATGATAATTGCTACAATTCAAAGCAGGTTTAGGATTTACTTTATATAGTAAACTTAAGATAAAGCAATAATTACTATCATATATGCTACGAAATCCAGTTTGGTCAACTTTAACTTCTCTAATTGGAATATTAGTATCATTAATAAGCTAAATCTCAGAATATAAACTCTCAAGACTTAAATAAATATATAACGTAATCTTAAGGTAACAAATATTTTGATATTTCCATATCTTGAAATTTGTGTTGCAGATGCTTGCAATTGCCCATATCCACATGGATAAGCTCATATCAAGCGCCTTTGGGCAGCAGGAACTGGACTCATTGTACTAGTAATTAAAGGGGCATGACATGAGACATGTCTTAGCCCAAGGGATTAGGGGGTAGAAATGACCAAGATACATTGTATACATATATGAAATTTTCAAAAAAATTAAAGAATTAGCAAAAGTCTAAACCAGAAAAAAAAACTGAGCCCATTTATATCGTAGTTAGATGTTTTCAACTTCATATTGTAAAATGGTCTTGTGGAACTAGGACTAAGCTACTAAAGTCAATTCAGGCATGGCCTCAGGAAAAGAAAAGAGCTGTAGAGGAAATCTCTCCTTGAGCACCAATGGCCAATGAACACAGGTAAGTGGAGGCAGAAATCTACTCAAGAAGCATTGCTCTGATGACGTCTAAACGAGACATGAGGCAGAAGCTATTTTTAAAAAAGTGAGAAAAGATTTTTCCTATAAAGTGGAAGGGGCTTGACTGAATTGCAGTTGTTTTCCAGCATTTGTTAAGGGAATCAAAGGAGCAGTAGAATGTGACATTTAGCAGGAAAAGTTGCTAAGCAGCCTTCAGTATTCTATAGCTTCTGTGAACCGCTCATATTAAAATATGAGTGAGAAAGGCCGGAGAAAATATGTGGACTAAAGAAAAACTTAATTTAAATGATTAGAAAAAAATCTTAAAATATTTAGCTTTGAGTGGCAACTCCTTACCCGGGACAAGGCAGCCTATCTGGTCAAAGGACACTCTCAAACAGTAAGATGCAAGGATGCCCTGCTGGGTTTTGGACTTAATTGGAACTTATCACAGTGACTCCTTTTTAATCCTGTCCTTTGAGGTTCAGTATCTGTCTTGCTCCTCTCTCAATACTGTCCTTCTAAGTACACACCTTATTTGGTTTCATCAGCTGGCAGTATAGGATGATTCCCTCGAATTAAATATACTTGAGTCTCCACCAAAACTGATTTAGATGAAATTCACCCAGAGTCTTCAGACTTCATCATTTTGATTGACTATAGGATCCATTAAATCACTGGAGAGTATAGGGAGAGGAAGATTTTATTTAGCAAATTATAATGATATAAACCTAGGAGACCAGGCAGAATTCTACAATCTGAACTCTGGCTTCACCAAAAATTCAGACAATGAAGTTTCCTACTCTCCACATATGGGTGAAAAACCTTCTTTGCAAGGTATTCATGAGGTACACAGCTTCATGAGTGGTCTGAGCGTCCTTATAAGAAAGTGCTAAGGGGTTGGGGATTTAGCTCAGTGGTAGAGCACTTGCCTAGCAAGCTCAAGGCCCTGGGTTCGATCCCCAGCTCTGAAAAATAGAAAAGGAAAAAAAAAAGAAAGAAAGTGCTAAGTGTGCTATGAGCATAAGAACACATGCCCCTGTGGCCTGGTGAGTCATCTGTAGACCCCACCTCCAGCAGAAAGACAGGGCATCAAGTGACAGATGGGGTTGCAATCCCAAAGTCAAAACTCTGACCCATAATTCTTCCTGTCTGAAAGAACTGCAGGGATGAAAATAGAGAACAGTCTGAGGAGAAGGAGGTCCAGTTACAGGCTGAAAGTGGAGGCTCCAAGGCCAAGACTGTTACTGAGGCTATGGAATACTCCCAAAAAGGGACCTATCATGACTGACCTTCTAAAGACCCAACAAGCAGCTGAAAGAGTCAGATACAGATATTTGCACTAAACCAACGGACAAGGGCTATTGACCCCTGTGGTTGACAGGGAAACACTTGAAGGTGCTGAGGAGGAGGGTAACCCAGTAGGAAGACCAGCAGTCTCAATTAAACTCGACCCCTAAGATCTCTAAGTCACTGGACCAACAACCAAGCCACATACACCAGCTGATATGAGATCCCTAACCCATACACAGCAGAGGACTGCCAGGTTTGTGTTGCATCTAACCTTCAAGAGACTGGAGGCCCCAGGGAGCAGAGAGGTCAGATGGAGTTGGTGTTGGTGGGGTGGGGACATTCTCTTAGAGATGTGGGTTGAGGCAGAGAGGAGGTATGGGTTGGGAAACAGTCAGAGGGAAGACCAGAGGGAGAAAAAACTGGAGTGTAGAAAACAAAATAAAAAGATTAAATAAAATTTTTTTAAAAAGAGAAAGTCCTATGTGAATTTGCTCATCCTTTTTCCTATGTGGGAATGTAACTTTGAAGTAACAATGTTGAAATAAAAACCTCCCCAGACTGAAAAGTGTGAATTATAAATGCTGCTTGTTTACAACTTACACAAACCGAAACTGTTTTATTTTATTTACCAGAATGTTCTAAGATAGTGGCAGAATAAAAAATTAATCAGGGATTCAGGTAGTCCTATTTTAAGAAAAATTGTTTATTTATAAATCCACTGATAAAATATTTGAAAGCATTTCTGTCCAATATCTTGATGCTATACAATATGAAGAAATTATAGAAAATTTAATTTAAGGATTATTAAAAGAAAGTGAACTCAATTTTCCTTAATTTAAAAGAGATGAATGGAGTTAAATAGTGAAATAAAATTGTTTTCATAGAGCTCAGTTTTAATTTAGTTTTTGATAGAAATGATTGTATAATTCAAACTGATATGGAAAGGTAAATTACTTTGATATTTTTTAAAATACAGAGTATCATTTTCACAAAAATTATACATATTTGTAACTTAATGAAAAAGTAAAAAGAAAAGCAAAATAACACATGATAGTGTCACTACTCACTTGTGACACTATCTAGATGAGGGAATTAATAGAATTACCTTGAGGGTAAACTCTAACTTCTCTATGTAACACATTGCTAATAAATGACTAAATACAAAGCCAAACACTCTTTTCCCAAATGGCTTGTCTCATATTTATGGTGCTAATAGATGCGTAAACACACATATGCGTACATTATGAAAATAGTTATTTAATTAGTGTTGCTTAAGAATACTATTCTCCAAGTATAAGAGAAATTCTGAAAATTATATCTAGAATGCTATAAAGGAAAAAAATCGTAATAGAGCAAAATTAATTTTTAAAGTTAGAATAGTATTTATCCCATGCTTAGGTTCATGCTTTCCTAATTTAAAGGTCCTCTAGTCTCTGCTGCTGTGGAGGAAAATCTGGAGATAAACTATATACTTCAAATGCGTAGAAGGTTTTAGAGCTTTCGAAGCACAAACTGGATTATGTTGGAACTTTGAAAGGTAGCCTGGTTCCTGGTTGAGCTAAGGCTACAAACCCTGTGACCCTGAAGTGTCCATAGGCTTTTCACCTGACTCCCGGGGAAGTAAGCCCCGGTCACTACCCACAGCCCTCCATAGATTTGTGGCCATCAGTCACATAAGGACAACACCCCGAGCCCCTCCACAGGTAGAGGATAGGACCACAGAACCTGTAGGCTCAAGACAGATCTCGATTATAATGAGGTACCTAAAGGCCTGGAGGCTTAGCCAATAACCTTTCCCCCAGACACCTGCAAAAGGTATTTAACCTCAGGCTCACCCTGAGAAGTGGGGTACAGTTTTACTCTTCTACTTTCTGCCATGATAATAAATTCCTTAAAACCATGGACTGCCTCTTCCGGATCTGCCAAGGGGAGCCTCGGAGAAGGCCTCTAATCTTTGGTAGAAGGCCCCCCTGCGCTGCCTGCCAAGGGTGCCACCACTACCAAGCCTTCAGTCTATACTCATTAAGCCAAGGACTACTCCAGTGGGACTAGCTGAAGCACCACCCCACTCCATTCTCAGAGCTTCAGTGGCATCCCAGTGGGGCCTGGGAGTCCAAGAGCCTGAGAACCAGATGTCCCTGGCCTCCTTGCAGGCCCCCGGACCCTAGAGTGAGCTCCATTTGTCCCTGCACCTCAAACTGTGCCTCCCCACCCCTGGAGCGGTGTCCAGTGGCCTCCTTACAGCCCTGTAGGTTTAGTGGGGTCCAGTGCCTCCACCACAGGGCTCAGCGGCCCAGGGAGGCAGAATGCCGGAAGTTTGACTGTGCTTACCCGACACTTGAGCAGGGCAGGTGTCCGGGCTGTGGGAAACTGCAGGACACTTCTCCAGGTGTGGGGAAGCTCAGTCGGAGCGCAGGGCACAGCCAGAGTTGGCTGGCTTGAGGGGCTGAATTTAGCCAAGGGCTGAGGGGGAAAAGATGGGAAGGAGGTGGGGAAGCTCGCGCTGGGAATGCAAGGAGACCTTCTGTGGGAGATAAGAAGTGTTTGGGTAGGAAAGTTTATTGGCTAAGTCTCCAGACCTTTAGATACCTCATTATAATGATGGTCAGTCCTGAGCCTAAGTGACCTGTGGTCTTGTTGTCAAACTTGCTCATTGTACCTGAAAGGTGTGAGAGCTATCTGCGTATTACCTGATAGCTCCATCAGAACAGCTTACAGGAGAGGAAGATGAAAAAGAATTTCTTTGAAAAGGGCACATGGTGAAAAGGTATTTGGGAGAATTTTCTGCACCTTAGAAAATTCTATGTATAAGAGAATAGTTCAGAGTATTTTTGATAACAAATAAAATATTAAACCTTTATGTAAAGTGAGAAAAAACATATTTGCTAAATCCTGATACAACCTTGGTCTAAAACTGAGGCCAGCCTGACGCTCAGCTATGTACACTACTTAGAGGAACATGTGCTAACCTGCATTGATCTGCTTGGGCCACCACAAGGATATTGCCTCTCTGATCAAACAAAACCATCATTAGGATACAGCTGTGCCGTGTTCTTATTAAATGTTCATATTCTATCATGCGTATTAAAGGCCATCATGAGCATGGAATGACATGGACCAAACTTGTGTTTTGCTTACTTTTATAAAGCTGCTGCTCACTCAGATCATATCTAAATTTGTAGTGACGTGAGTATGTGCCCTCCGCTGGGTCTGTGTGGCTCAATAAAGATTTTAAATTCAAAGATCTTATCCTGGTCTCCTTCTCTTGGATGAGATAAATGGACACATTGGAAGTGTTGAGTGCTATTGTGTGCTGACAGATGGGAGTCTGGCCTAGCTGCTTTCTGAGAGTCCCAACAAGCAGCTGAAAAAGTCAGGTGCAGTTATTGACACCCAACCAATGGACAGAAGCTGGGGACCCCTGTGGTTGAATTATGGAAAGGCTGGAAGAAGCTGAGGACGAGGGAGACCCTGTAAGAAGACTAGCAGTCTCAACTAGTCTGGACCCCCAAGATCTCTCAGACACGCCACTAACCAGGCAGCATACATGAGCTGGTCGGAAGGCCCTAACATATATACATCAGAGGACTGCCTGGGTTAGCCTCAGTGAGTGAAGTCACACCTAACCCTGGAGAGACATGAGGCTTCAGGAAGTGGGGAGGTCTGGTAGAGAATGGTTGAAGGGTGTAGAGACATCCTCTTGGAGACAGAGGAAGGAGGTATGGGATGGGGAGCAGTAGTGGGGAGGGGACCAAAAGATGGGTAGTATCTGGACTATATAGATAGGAAAATTAAAAAGTAATAAAAAAATAAAAAGAAATAAAAAATGCAATCAGTGAAATAATGTTTTAAAGTTTACAAGAATATTGAAGAGTATATTTATTTTTGCTATAAGAGAAATTAGTGAATTGAAGCCAGAAAGAATGTATGAGGTAACACTACAGGTCCGATGGCCAGTTGACTTTCTTTGAGTAATCAGCTTCTTGTTAGCATCGCCAATTACACCCATACAATAGAACTATATATTATGTGTTAATACTATCCTGCACACAAATGTGCAACCATGTAACATGTAAGCAGAATAATTGATATCTCATGTAAGCCCAATCCAGTTCTGTCTATTCATATGTGATCACAATCCCACAGTGAGGCAAACTAATGAGAATGACTAGAAAATAAAACTTCCCATATATATATATATATATATATATATATATATATATATATATATGTGTGTGTGTGTGTGTGTGTGTGTGTGTGTGTGTGTGTGTGTGTGTGTGTGTGTGAGGTAAATATTGAGGCTGCCATTTGACAGTGTAATTAAGTCAAGAAAATATTAAAAGTGTTTGCCATGTGTTGGAGAAAGTAAATCATTCTTTAATTAATTGATTCCTTTTTCCATATTTGTATCAACAACTTTAAGAGTATTTTGAATTTCTGAAGTAAACCTTTCATGGTTTCTTTATAAACAAGTATGCAAAAAGTTAGAGTCCACTATTATAATATTCAAATCCTGCTTTTGACTAACTCTTTGTGATTTTTGTTATATATAATATAATGGTCCTTATGACTGTTTCATTGTGCTGTTGAGACTATTTTAATTCAACTCTCATAACTTACAAGACTTTATACATATAAAACCACAAATAAACTCATTCACAGAAATGTTCCATAAATATTTGAAACAGTTCTATGCATTCTATTTTCTTGTTATTTATCTAGTGAGAACAAAAAAAAACACCTATTATCTTTTATTATACACACATAACTTATGATCTGAACAATGTAAAAGGAACTCATTTTGGCCACCAAATTGAAAATCATCACAATATGTAAGGAGAAACTGTTTCTCCTTTTCCCCATAACTTCCTATGGACTTGAAATCTCTGTTCCCACTGAGTAATTGATTAGTGCAGCTGCTTCTAATTTGAGCCTATGAATCTCAATCACTTTAATGTCTCCAATCACATGTTTGAGGCTAAGGCTTTGTCCTGAAATCTAGATCATTCTTGTCCCTCTTGTCACCAGCCTTTTGTGTGTGGAGACAGTTTTCTTTTTACCCCTTTGCCCCTTCTATGAAATGTCTATTGAGAAGATATAGTGGATGGAGGGTCAACAATCTCTAACCTCTGTCTTGCGGAATGTCACTGTTTCCCCTGTTGTTACTGGGTTTCGTTCATTGTGATTAAATGCCATATTCCAGAGGAGAAACATGTATAGATATACAGATATACACTCTAATGGTTTTCTTGGTCAGGGAGCTATATCAAGCTGGTCTTCCTATTTTCATCCTTTGACTTTACCTTCTATAATGAGGTATATGTAACAATCACATACCCTATACAGATAAGCTACTGAAGTGTTTGGTCTACTTCCTTAACAGACTGAGTGGATACTATTGCTTTCTGCCCCCTAGTCCATCCAGTCTTTTCCATATAGCTATTAAGACATTTTAAGTCTCAGACACCTATCTCGGTGTGACTTTAATGAATGGGAAACTCCTGTAATCTTGCTGTAGCAACCGGTGTTGGCCATCTGCTATTCCAGCACTGGCGAGACGTTCTATATTTGCTTTAAGTCTTGATGTCCTCAAGATTTTCCTATAGATTTCATAGTAATGACCATTTCATACTACCAGGGCCTTCTTCTACATGTGTACAGGGAAAGTTTGTCTAATTGGCACTGGACAAATTACACAGAATTCACAGATTTCTGTTTCTTTGTACAAACTACACATAGCAGGAAAATCAATTTGTGCAGTGTTAGTGAGATTCAGCTGAAATAGTTGTGTTATAACACCATGACTATGATTTTACCGCTATTGCGGGTGATAAGCAGAAAGTGCTGCATACGAGTACACAAAGAATCACTATTACAGGTTTTTGTCTCCCTCATCACAGTCACAAAGACATAGGCTTACAACATAATTCCATCTGTTAAGGGTTTTCTAATTGAGCATATCACCATCATATCAATAGAGATAAAGGCAGACATGAAACACATCAGAAAACATCCTGATTTATGACTTTGCTGTTCTAACTCTATAATATTTCCCTTATTATCCTCCAGGGACAAAGAGGGTAACTGATTGGACCAAACACGGGGATATGATTGCATTATTTTTCCTCTTGTTACTACATGAGTTACCATACATCAAGAAGCTTATTACAACATCTCTTATATATTCTGTTAGTACCTGTCGATCAGACCCAACAGGCTGCATTCTTTTTGTTTGCTTGTTTTTATTAGTTATTCCATTTATTTACAACACAAATGATATCCCCTTTCCCAGTTACCCCTTCACAAACCCCTCAAACCACATCCACCCTTCCCCTATCACTTTTGCCTCTTTGAGGGTGCTCCCCCACCCACCCTCCCTCTCCCACCCCACCACTCCCAGAGTGCATTCCTCATGGGAGATTCTTCATGTAATCTAATTCAGGAATATTTGGTAAGAATTCAATTCTAACTGCTTAAGGAGTTGAGGACCTCTTGCCTTTGTTGGCTATCTTGAGGAATCATTGCTCCCACACAATGACATCCCATCTGTAACTTTACCTCATTTTCTCAAAATTCCAATCCCATTATCCTGTTCTACCTCCTCTTACACACACACACACACACACACACACACACACACACACACATATATATATATATATATATATATATATGGATATGTAAGGGATATATATATATATATGTATATATATGGATGAATGTTAATATATAAGAGATGTTGTTTGGTGTTAATGGCTTATGTGATTTCAAAGCAAACTTACTCATTTTCCAGAATAATCTCCGTAGTTCAAGGACAACTGTTTGTCAACAATTCTGTTAGCAGGTTTCATTTCTGACAGTTAACTGTTGTATCAATAAAGATAAAGGTAGATGTGAGGAGACTAAGGATACAGTCTGATTTTGTTCGCAGCTCTAATTCACTGCTCTACATTACCCTCCTAATTCTCCTCTAGGAACAGAAAAATGACTGACAGTACTGAACAGTCTCTTCCTAGGACTTAACCTGATTTCGTTAGGAAAGGGAAGGATTCTGTAATCATTTTCTCCTTGATGGTCTAAAAGGAAAAAAATAATGAGATGATAAATTTCCTAAATACGGATGCAAATTCAATTCCTCGTGTTCTTTACTAGACAAACTTTTTGATAGAAGGGAGCCAACTCCCACCCAAAACTAAACACTTCTGTTTGTCCTGATGTGATAGATAAGGTAAACAAAATGTGGGTTATAGAGATGAAGATACTCAAGAAAAAGTAGTAATAATAATGAGTACATCGCATGGAGCCCCCCGCATCCGAACAGCAAGTACAAAACCTTCCATTTCCTTAGGAAGGAGGATAAAGTTAGGGTAGTATCGAGGCTGTTCTTTTCTTTCCATCTTCAAGACGTTGAATAAGCACTGAATACGCTGTTTAGGAGGTGAGCATTTTATTTACATTATTCATTTTTCTTCTTTTATTCCTAGACCTGTCATTTACAAAGGGGCCTCTTTGAGAAACTGATGACATTCAAATGAAATCGCTGGCAAGTTTTTTTCTAAGCCTGAACCTTAGATGGGCAAACACCGTGGTTCCTTAGTCATATAAACACTGTGCCAGTGCCACCTTTATCAGAATAGCAACTAAGGCTGAAAATGTGACCCTGACCATACACCTAGGAAGAGGCAGAGCTTTGTAATTTTTAAATGTTGCTAGGTGTACACAAGGTGAGATCCCTTCAGCTTCTGTACACCAAAAGATTTAGACAAAAAGATGATGAAAAATAAAATGAATTTCTTATCTTCAAGATGCAGACAGTCCGGCTTCTTCCCTGAGACACCAAAACTTAGCAGTGAATATCATAGAAGGTTGTCCCACCAGGCCCTACCTGGAAACCATCGGGGTAGATATTCCTGCTTCTCTGTGGGAGAGTACTATATCACCAAAAATGGATTAAAGGACACTCAAGTAACTTTGTACTCTTACCTTCTTATAGTCTGCGCTTGAATGAAGACAAGACCCACATTCCCTAAATCTTTGCTAAGTCACTTTCAATTATGGGAACAAATATTAGACAAAACAAAACCAAACAAAACAAAACACCCAGGAAACACACACACATAAAAAAAAAAAAAACATTTTTCCCCTTTAAATCAAAGAACAAAAGCCTTCTTGAAATTTGCGTTTCAGTATGAAGATGAGACCTGGCCAGCTCGAACCGAACCGGCAATCTGTTCACTTGCTACTTCTGCAAAACATTTCCCAGCAGCTCCCCGGAGACTTTCCAGTTTCTCCGAAAGACTCAGCACTCAGGATGCAGGTGTACATCAGTCAGCAGCTGGATGAGGGTCAAACTTCCCTCGGGGCAGGTTGTCTCTGTCCTGGAGAGGTAAAAGCTGGCTTGCAGCCACAGAAGAAAACAAACAGGAGCTGTGTCTGTGGGTTGTTTTCCTTGTTAGGTGTGAAGTAAGCGGGGACTGGGACTGTGATGCAAAATTACAGAAAAATACTGACATTTGTGGTTTCAAATTAGGTGGTTTTTAAACTTGATTTTGTCTTCGAGCTTTGACTCAAAGTCATGCTCTCTTAAATCAGAAACTTAAAGAATAACATGAGGTGTTAGATAAATAAAATAAAGAAAGGCACTACAATTTTCATCAAACACTTTGGAATGAGAACAGCTAAATATATATTTCCCATTAGGTCATGTAATGTGACTTACCATGTATAATATAAGTAGTAACATATGCTTGAAGGAAATATATCCCTGTGTATGAACCTAAAATATTTAGTTAAAGATTTATTTATTTAGATAAATGTCCCACTCGCATACTTTTCAGTTATTTTTTTATTGGATATTTTTTATTTACATTTCCAACGTCATCCCTTTCCCTGTTTCCCTTCCATAACCCCCCTATCCCATCCCAGCCTCCCCCAGCTTCTATGAGGGTGTTTCCCCACCCATCCACCCAACCTTTCCCACCTCCCGGCCCTAACATTATTCCCTTACACTGGGGAGTCCAGCCAAGTCTGGACCAAGGGCTTCTCCCATTGGTGCCCACCAAGACCATTGTCAGCTACATATGCATCTGAAGCCATGAATCTGCCCATGAGTACTTTTTGGATGGTGGTTTAGTCCCTGGGAACTCTGATTGGATGGTATTGTTGTTCTAACAGGGTTGCAAACCCCTTCAGCTCCTTCAGTCCTTTCTCTAACTCTTGTAATGGTGACCCTGTTCTCGGTTCAGTGATTGGCTGCGGGCATCCACCTCTATATTTGTCATGCTCTGGCTGAGCCTCTCAGGAGACTGCTATAGGCTCCTGTCAGCACGGACTTCTTGGCTTCATCAATATTGTCTAGTTTTGGTGTGTGTGTGTGTGTGTGTGTGTGTGTGTGTGTGTGTGTGTGTGTGTGCAAGCTGGATCCCCAGGCAGGGAATGCATCTGTGCTTTGATCGTCCTTCTTCTTGGGCTTCATGTAGTCTATGGATTGTATCATTGGGTAATCCGAGCTTTTGGGCTAATATCCACCTATCTAATATCCACCTATCAGTGAGAGCATAACATGTGTGTGTGTGTGCTGTGACTGGGTTGCCTCACTCAGGATGATATTTCCTAGTTCCATCCATTTACCTATAAGTTGCATGAAGTCATTTTTTTTTAAATAGCTGAGTAGTACTCCATTGTACAAATGTATCATATTTTCCACATCCATTCCTCTGTTGAGGGACATCTGAATTCTTTCCACCTTCTGGCCATTATAAATAATGCTGTTATGAACATAGTGGAGCATGTGTCCTTGTTATATGTTGGAGCATCTTTTGGGTGTATTCCCAGGAGTGGTATAACTGGGTCCTCAGGCAGTACTATGTCCAAATTTTCTGAGGAACCTCCAGACTGATTTCCACTTTCATTTAATTTTTATCACTTACTGGATAGTTGTTTCCATTGACACAGATTATATTTATGTCTCAAGCTGCTCTTTATTTAAAAAAATAATTTCAGAAAGTGTAGTGTGATTACTTCTCAACTCCTCCCAACACTTCCCGACCTCCCTATGCACCCAGCTTCATGCCCTTTCCTTCTATCTTTCTTTAGAAAATGAATAGGCATATAAAAATAGAAACAAACTAAAACCAAAAACACACACAAACACATAAAATACAAAGTCAGAGACTGTAATATGCAAGCTAAAGTCAGTAAAATGGAACACACATCCCAGACAAACCAACTAGAAAATAAAACAGTGTCTACAAAAATGAATTTTATTTTATTTTTTAGCCTTCTACTAATGAGCATGGGGCCAACTCTTAACTGGGACTGAGATGCTCAGGGCAATTCCATTTGAGAAAACTCCTTTTCCTCCTTGAAAGAGAATATCAATTGGAGATAGCTTCTTGCTTAGTGATGAGAGCCTGTGACCACTTCTCTCTTTCAGTGCTGGGACCCCTTCTGATGAGCCTTTACAAAATAAATATTGCATGCTGTATTTTAGAGCCTGCCCCACAGGTGGCCCATACATATACAGCCACCCAATTAGACAAGATGGATGAAGCAAAGAAGTGCAGACCGACAGGAGCCGGATGTAGATCGCTCCTGAGAGACACAGCCAGAATACAGCAAATACAGAGGCGAATGCCAGCAGCAAACCACTGAACTGAGAATAGGTCCCCCGTTGAAGGAATCAGAGAAAGAACTGGAAGAGCTTGAAGGTGCTCGAGACCCCAAAAGTACAACAATGTCAAGCAACCAGAGCTTCCAGGGACTAAGCCACTACCTAAAGACTATACATGGACTGACCCTGGACTCTGTCCCCATAGGTAGCAATGAATATCCTAGTAAGAGCACCAGTGGAAGGGGAAGCCCTGGGTCCTGCTAAGACTGAACCCCCAGTGAACTAGACTATGCGGGGAGGGTGGCAATGGGGGGAGGTTTGGGAGGGGAACACCCACAAGGAAGGGGAGGGGGGAGGGTGATGTCTGTCCGGAAACCGGGAAAGGGAATAACACTTGAAATGTATATAAGAAATACTCAAGATAATAAAACAAAAATAAATAAATAAAAAAAAAATTAAAAAAAAGAAGGAAAAAAAATAAAAGATAAAATTCAAAAAAAAAGATGTTTGAACCCATTGGTATTATTTCCTTTATTCTTTAAATTCTTACAGGTATGAGCAAACTTTCAATCTCGGAATCCATCTCGGAACAATCTCTTTCTCCAGAGAGTCTATGCTTATGTACTTGAGTCATGGTCCTTGGGTCATTTATTATTGGTGTTATTATTTCAAATGTATCATGATGGAATAAATATCATTTATTTATACCACATAACTGATATGCTGGTAATCAGAAAGGCAGATTTATATGTGAGACCTTTGGGAATAATAATTTATCCATGCTTAATCTTGGTAGATCTTTACAAGTTTGTTCTTAGAAAACACTATGTTTAAATCACTTCTAACATGCATGGTTAAAAAAAGAATTTTTAAAAAAGACGTGATTAAAGGATGGATGCAAAAGTGAAATGGATAAAATGATTCCAAGAAAAACGCAAATGCATAAGACACTAATATTCTCTAAGACTTTGTCTTTGCGAATATTCTATTGACTTACATTTCCTTCTTCTTTCCTTCTCTTTCACTTTCCTCTATCCCACAGTCCTTCCTGGCCTCTCTCCCTCCCTTTCTCCCTCTCTACCCTATCTTCTTCTCTCTCACCTTTTCCTTCTTTCTTTTCTTTTTTTCTACAGTTCATTTACATGTACAGGAACATAACCATATATCTAAAATCCATATAAATTTCTACATTAGAATTGTCTGTAATTTGGACTAAATGATTGACTTTACCTTTATTTTTACATTTATAATATATGTCAGGAAACTGAAATCACTTAAGTAAAATGCAGTTTTTATCTTTCTATATTAACTTAATGACCAAAGATACAATTCAACACTTCAAATGACTTGTATGGTTCTTCCAAATTTATATCTATATTTGGGTGACAGAAAAAGAAGTGTAGCATATGGTAAGAAGTATTAAGAATGAAGCCTTGGATATTAACTAGACTTGCAATACAGGTAAGAGTCTAGAACAAGGCAAGGAACATGGGGAATTAAGCCAAAGAGAAACACATACTAAATTATAAGATGGCTTCTTGGGCTGGAGCTCAGAAGCCATTAGATGGTCAATAGCCAACCAGCCTGATGACTGGAACCCACTCTTCAGAACCCACAACCACATTATGGATGGAAACAATCAATTTTACCATGCCATCCTCCAATCCCTCAAACTCCAACCATCAAGCATGTAGTGGGACTCATGCCAACATACACATGCACACACACACACACACACACACACACACACACACACACACTCACATTCATACACATTAATATAATAAAATATTCTACAAGCTGAGCTTTCAAAGATAAGCATGCTCAATGTTTCAACCAAAAACTATTGCAATAAACGAGAGAGAAACATTTTCAAGAGATTAATCTTAGATGAGCTGGGATGGGAACGTAAAGCAGACAGCATGACACTATAGGTTCAGATTGAACAAAGAATATGTCACCTATCACGAAACTTGGTGAAGAGAAAGTGGTTCAAGAGAAACAATAAAGTGGATGTACAGAAAGAGGGGAAACAGTGTGTTGTGGGGAATGAAGACTCTCTAGGCAGGGGGTGAGCAAGGATCCACCTGTAAATGGGGAGAGTTCAGCAAATTAGGGAAGTTAGAAAGGAGGGGAAGTGAGAAAAGTGGCTTTTCTGTGTTGGCTTCAACAATAAAGCTGAAATCAGTGACTTGTCTGTCATGTGGCTTAGCTTTCTTTCTTTATCCACACTAATCCTTCCCCCTGCTGAGATCATTTTAGTACTCTTGTTCGCACACAAAGGGATACATCCTGTCATTTTAAAACCTGGAGCTGCTAAGATTTGTATAGCTGCTTCTTTTTTATGTCATTTTGTTGTTGTTACTTTTTTTTTAACTCCAAAAGCTTCAATTTATTTACGTAGCTTAAAAGGGTTTTATTACAATGATAAGTACCATAATCTAATGGGTCACATTAGCTAAATAAGATGTGTTAGGATATGGATAAATATGGTTTCAATTAACTAGGTATTTTACCTTTGACATTTCAATTCAATAATAAATTTTAACTCAATAAGTAACGTTTTTGTTTATTAAGTGCCAAAAACCTTTCTAAATAATGTAAATGCTTTGTATCCTTCTTTTCTGGTGCTTGTATCCTAGGGTTGGGAGCAAAAATAAGTTGATATAACTCATATTGGATACCACAAAGTTCTGAATAAATTATTTTAAGTGATAAGAAATCTCCATGTTTTGTATAGGATTTTCTAGGTAGGATTCACTGAAAATATGAAATTTAACTGAGACAAGAAGCTGGTGAATCAGCAAGTTATGAATCATCTGAAAAAGATCCTTTCAGACAGAGGAAAGAACAAATGCTATGTAGCCTGCTCTATCAGAACATTTAGAATGCTATGGAACAGTAAGGAACCCAATTGATTGCAGGAAAATGAACCATGTTGACACAAGGCAAGGAGGAGATCTGCTTCATTAAAAGCCTAACAGATCATTTTGAAGACTGCCATTCCTTATGCCTCAGATATGAAACCATTACAATGAGCACAGAAGAAATAAGAGTCTTCTAACATGAAAAGTGTGACTATCTTGTTGACAATATGTGAAACTAATGTAACAAAAATGTATAAGAAGCATGACACATGGTATTAGAAAATTCAACATATCTATGATATAACAGACTGGGGATGCTGCTATATCAACAGTGATAAAAGCTGCAAAGGAAAAGTAGACTCTAGATAGAAACTGATGTTAGACACTAAAACCCTTTGGAAAGGGCAAACACCAGTGGAAGTTAGAAATGGTATGTGCTGCACAACAGGGTGAAAATTTTCAGGTGAAGTTCACGAGCTATCAACTCTATGATGAGAAGAGGTTTAGATAGAGTTTTAGAACTTCATTTTTAGTATAAGTATTTGCTTTATATTAAGCCTAAAGTGGAACTATCTAGTAAGTAGATGAACTCATTAATCTGTAGTTCAAGGAGGAAACTCAACCTGGAGACTTAATGTGGATTTCATCTACTATCACTTATGCATCTGGGGAGATTGAAATGAGAATGGGAACTGTAGGTTCACATGTTTGAACTGTTTGAAATGGATTAAAAGGATTAGAAGATATGATCTTATTGGAGTAGGTATGTCCATGTTAGAATAGGAGGAAGTGTGTTGTTACTGGGGATAGGCTTTCTTACTTTAGAGTCTCTCTCTCTCTCTCTCTCTCTCTCTCTCTCTCTCTCTCTCTCTGTCTCTCTCTCTGCATGCTGTCTGTAGATCAGGATGTAGACTTATTTACTTCTCCACCACCATCCTTGTCACATGCATGCTGCCACACCATCTACAACCATGGCAGACTAACACTGTGAAACTGTAAGAAAACTCCCACCTAAATGCTTTCTTTTATTAAGAGTTGCCTTGGTCATGGTATATCTTCATTGCAATAGAAACTCTAACTAAGCAGCATGTCAAATGATGTCTTTTAATGGGACAGGTTATTTGAGGAATGTAAAAATGGCCTCTCCTCCCATGATGAAGTCAACTCATAAACATATATTGTGACAGGCATTGTATTGTTATGATTTAAGGGAATATACCTCTTGGCATCATGGCAACTTTATATTATGCTATATCCACTCAAACAAGCACAAAATTATCTAAAAGAATTTTTCTGGAACACATCTTCTATTTTGTAATATCACTATATAACTACTCTATTATTTTTAATATGTTCACAAAATATCAAGAAAACAATTCCAAACTTTATGTGATATGCCACTAATAAAATATCTTTACCTTTGGAAGGGAGTTGTTTATAGCTGGGATTAGTGTTAATTTTATTGGCAACTTGCTAAGACAAGTGCCTCTTAGATTATTGGTAATGTCATTTCTAGTACACAATGCGTGAGAAGACATTTCCCCAGACTGACTATTGACTTCCAACGGGTACCTCAGATATAAACAGTTCTACATAAACAATCAGTCTTGCTGGCCTTCCTGCCTTATCTTCTAGCTGGAGAGTCCATCTATCTTGTTGATGCTATTATTGCTGTGGTCGTCTTTCACTGGAGTCAGCATCTATCCTTTTTACTGTTCTAACATGAGGACCAGGTACTGTCCAACAATCTTCTAACTCAAGTAGCACATTAGGACTACTGGGGCATCCTGTTCTCTGTAGCAGCTACCTCAGCTACCTAGCTATTATTTTCTCTATACAGATGAACATTGCTAGAATAACCAGTTGTCACAATTGTGAACCTTTCCATTAATATTTCATTTATAATATGTGGGGTCATCTATGTGTCATTTCCTCCTAGAGAACCTTAATGTATCAGGTGGCAGTTAACTAGAACAGCTAAATCTTAAAGCCAGAGCCATTTCAATCAGGAAAAATGACAGGGTAAATAGAAGTTGTCAGAAAGGGAGAGATACTTGTGTGAGAGATTTTAAAATGGAAAGGGTTTTGTGTGTAGCACTTACAGGCTGCCAAGACTGATAATATGAGCTAAATCCCAAGGACCAAGATAATGGAAATAGAATGGACTCAAAGAAGTTACTCTCTGACCTCTACATTTTGACTGTGTTGTGCATATCCATACATGGAAAATAATGTATGAATAAATAAATAAATAAATAAATAAATAAATAAATAAATAAATAAAATAAATAAAATAAAACTATATTGAAACAATAAAAGGACTAGCATTTTCATTTATCTTCATGGTTTCTCTTCATTGTTTTTTTTCCCCCATTATGTCCTATTTCTCCACATGCAAATGCTCCTTTCACAACCACAATCCTCTGTTTTACCTTTCCCATGGCACTGAAAACAGATACCAAATAGTCCTCTTTAACTCAGTGAACGTTCTGTCAGTGAATGTTCATTATTGTCAAATGTCTGTTCCCTTCATTGTTCCCAGGGTAAACTCCATGATTAAATGGTGTTAATCCTTGAGACCATTCTTCTCTGGTCTTACTTTCCCCATCACTGCCTTTCCTGACATTAATGTATGAAAATCCTTACATATTGCACCGATCTGTTTCAGAGCCATTAATTACATGGTACCCAAGGTCGTTCAAAGACTAGCAGTCCCACCACAACCTGGACATAGGAAAATTTCCTTTCTTCCATTAAGAGCTTGTGTCTGTGTCTGCTCTGATTTTGAATGGATGTTTGTTCCTTTGTTTTTTTTCTGCACCATCATTATTGGACTATTTGAGGCTTTCGTCATGTCTCATTGGTCTCTACATTTGAGGTTACTAAAGTTATTAGACTTTGGATTTGTCATGTAAATGCTCACGTTTTACATAAATTTTAATTAATTTATATAAAATTACATTTAAAGTGAATGATTATGATTCTGTGTCAAGTACTATGTAGAAGTCAGTGTGTGTGTGTGTGTGTGTGTTTGTGTGTGTGTATGCCTTTAACTTCTATAGCGATGATGAACAAGTATCTCTCTACCCTCTCACCTCTTTCTTCCTTCCTTTCTTCCTTCCTTTCTTTCTTCCTTCCTTCCTTTCTTTCTTTCTTTCTTTCTTTCTTTCTTTCTTTTTCTCTCTCTCTTTCTCTCTGTCCTTTCACTATCATTTCCTTTTGCATTCATAAACTATAAAAGTTTGCAAAGCAGATAGTGTCAGGTGATTACCAGATAAATATGAACTATGTCAAGTGATGATGAGATTACCCACTGAATCAACACCTACTCTTCAGTCATGCAGTATCCTTTCTTAAGTATAGTATAAATATTCACTGTAGTAAATAATCATATTAAGTATCAGCTGTTATTATATTTTACATGTGGGAAAATTGAGCCTTGTATGGATTAAGGAAAATCTTCACCTCACAATAATTTTGGGGCAGAAAATGAAACCTGAACCCTTATCTATTGAATACAACACTAGGTTCATCTGTGTAAGATTATTGTAATCAACTGCAGAGGTCACATAGTTCCCAGCCCTCCTCCCATTGTTCTGCATCATTTTAGATTCTAGCATGTAGTACTTTTGCATAACCACCCACTACAGCACTGTTCGATATCATTTAACCATCTACATGAAGGCATTATCTAGCTGTATGTTACTTTGCAGGCAGACTGCAAGGAAAAATCCATATTACTTTGGTTACTTTTCTGAAGTAATGAATGATGTAAAACTTTATGGAATGTTTAAAATTAGCTATTTCAGAAAATATTAGCAAGGACAGTAATCCAAAAAACAGCTTTTAATATCTTAACCACGTTTTCCCAATATTCTTGAAGTATGAAGGTGAAATTTGTTTTTATTAAGGCTAAAATATATTTTCATGCTATTTAAAACACTTCCAAAAATTATAAACTCCTATTAATCTATAAATGTGATGGAGAATGATAACTCCAACAAATATATGTTCTAGCACATTCAAATCCATTATGCCACACTGTGTTTCTTTAAATGATTTTGCAATCTTCTATATGTATAACAGTCTTCAATTTTTTAGATAAATGGTAATATAAGAAATTTCAATAACATGGAGTATGTTGTCCTGATATATTCAATTTTTAAACCTTTAAAGGAATAGAATAAGAATAATGGCAAATTCTTAATTATATCAAGGAAGTAAAATACTTCCAAGTGTAATCTTTCAGGCATTTATCACCTTTGTCATCTCTACTAATAACTTGATATGAACCTGTTATATTTTATAAGCTACATTGATCATATAGTTATACTATAAAGACTATAAGTAATAAGTCAGTGGCAATTCACTAAACCTTATATTTGGAGCTTTGCTTTAATTATCAATGCCATCTGATCATTCCGATCACAAGTTCTGACAAGTCTGCCAGTATATTGACCACTCACACTCAATATACATTTATTCACAGTTATCATGGAAGGCAGACGATAGTTTGATTTAACTAATAGTGGAGGGAATAATACTACCAGAATCCATTCATTCTTGCTTATTGGATTTTTAGATTGAAGATAATTTTCTTCCTTTTGTACACTGTATACATAAAGAATTGAAACATGACATGCTATTTTTTATATGTCATCATTTGTTTTGCAGCCTTTTAAAACCAGTTCTTATTTAGCACACAAGATTATGCGATTTATGGTGGCACTTTAACCATATTATTTTACCTTGGTCATACTGTCCCAGTACACTAACTGTTCCTCCCTATTCTATCTAGGTGAGCTGTGTGTCTCCTCCTCCAATACATAAACTTCTTATTTTGTTTTTTTTGACATTGCCCTTCCTTAACACTTACACTACCCACAATTTATATTAGAAAATAATGCTAAAACATTTCAATTAAAGCAATATTTATCAAGTGGAATGATAAACTTAAATAATACATATTAGATGCACATTCCTCTTTCATGTGGTTTACTGAATGACTGAGGAAGTGAATTATGGGATTTAAAATGAAAGGTGAACGTGGAAAGATCTTGTTCTGAATTTGCTTGCCACATGAGGAGCTAAATTTGATCCTCCCAAATTTACATACATAGCTTGGCACCGTGCCTATATGCCTGTAATCCCAACCCTGGAAAGGTAGCGACAAGGGGAGTGCCCAGAGCTTACTGGCCATTCAGTCTAGTCACATAGCCTCAAGTTCAAAGAGATCTTGTCTCAATAACCTAAATGAGGAAAAATTGCTTGCCATTTAACTCTGACCCCCACATGCATACACATCCATAAACATATATATATATATATATATATATACATACATATATACATACAGAAAACTGAGGAGTAGGGGAAAATTAAGTAGATAAAGTACTTGCTTTGCAAAGAAAAAGACAATAAATGGGTACAGCTATGTAGCACCCATGTAAGACAACTTTTGTGCCTATAACCTGTATTGCTGAAGAACATAGAAAGATCTCAGGTGCTCACTCACTATAGCAAAGGGGTGAGATCCAGTTTCAGAGAGAGAACTTGTCTTAGAAGATAGGATGAAGGGTAATAAAACAAATCACTTAATATTAAACTCCACTCACCACTGGTACCTTACAAAAGTGAATGTTACCACATATATTCATGCACAAACACACATACACACACACACACACACACACACAAAGTTTGAGGCTAAATAATCTTATTTTCACTGAAATAATTTCATAAGAGTTTGTCTATGTTTTGAACTTAAACGTGATAAAAAGAATCTGTTTGTTTGACAAGAATGTATTCAGGCAGTGTCCCCTGCCTTGTGAATTCTAGCTCTGGCCCATTTGTCCTCTGCAGAAACATACAATAGGCAACCCTTGTAAGTTCATAGAATAATAACACATTTAAGTACATTTTCACAAGACTGACAATTATGTTTTTATGAATGCCAGTATTTCTGCAAGCTTGGATTAAAGCATGACTATTTTCACACCCGTATCAGCGCACCGTGAATAACATTTCAGTATTGATATGACAGATGTTTAGAAATTTGTCTATTTCTGGGTTGGAGAGATGGCTCAGTGGTCATGACGACTTGCTGCTCTTGCCAAGGGTGTCAATTAGCTTACAAACAGTTGCAACTGCAGTTTGAGGGCATCTGATGGCCTCTGTAGAGTTGTAGGCAAGCGGTACACATAAATTCCTATAGAAATACATATGCATATAAAGAAAAGTAAATCTTCAAGGGTATTCTTTCTATTTCATATGTTCAAATTTACATGAAGTGATTTATTCTCACAAGGTTAGTTTTCCTCTTTTAATAAGCTATATTATTTTGAACTACACATTTTAAATACGGAAATCTATTTCACCAATTTTTTAGAAATATTTGTTTTGTTCCTAGTATTACAAATATGTGTTGAATGGGGAGATGATCTAGATGAATCTAAAATTTCCAACCATAAAAGATTTCCTTGAGTAGATACTTAAAATAAAATTATATACCACTCAAGGTTACATATACTACGAAGATAATCATCTGTGACAGAAGGGCACAGGAGAGAGGTATAGAGGGTGAGGAAACTGAATAAAAATAAGTACGAGGGAGGGATGAGGAACTGGGGATACCCACTGCAGGGTCCCAGTTGCCAGGGAAATGAGAGACCCCCTGGGATAATTTTAGCAGCACAGGGGAGATAGAAATGGTAGAGACCACCTCCAGTAGGTACTCATGGTCCCCGGTGGTGGGAGGGGGCCACACACCCATCTCAACGTTTTTAGCCCAGAAGTGTTCCTGTCCAAAGGAAGAACAGAGACAAAAGTAGAGCAGAGACTGAACGATGAGCCATCTGAGAACCGCCTTTCCTGAGGATCCGTCCTGTCTGCAGACACCAGACCCGACACTGTTATCCTTGTCAAAAGGCACTTGCTGACAGGAACCTGGTATCACTGCTCCTCGGGAGGTTCAGCCAGCAACTTACCAATACAAAGTGGATGCTTGGAGCCAACCCTCAGACTGAGCTCAGGGACCCTGGTGGGGAAGCTGGAAGCAGCACTGGAGGAGCTGAGCGGGATCGCAACCCCATAGGAAGAAAGACATCGCCTGGCTGGACCACCCAGTGCTTCCAGGGATCAGACAATCAACCAAGGATGACAGGAAGGGCTCCATGGCTCCAGACATATAGGTAGCAAAGAATGGCCTTGTCTGACATCAGTGGGAGGGCAGGCCCTTGGTCCTGTGGAGATTTGATGCTCTGGCGTAGGAGGATACTGGAGGGGTGGATTTCCTTGAGTGGGGAAGGGTGGGTGAGTGGGGAAACACCTTCATAGCGGTACAGTGGGAGAAGAAGGGAGAAGTGGGAGGCTGTGGGATGGGGGACTCGTGGAGGGGTAAACTGGAAGTGGGATATCATTTGATATGTAAATGAATGGAATAATTAAGAAACAAAAACAAAAATTGTCTTTGTATTGTTACTGTTAAATATTGGTAAGCACTCTGATGCTGACTATAATACTTAGAAGGAATAACCAAAAACGAATTTTTGAAGCTGAACAATATATGGGGAGGGCTTAACTCTCTCATGCTATGATTTACAGGTTCATTTTTCCCTAACTTACATATGCCAATCACTATTCAATCCTCCCATTCACAAATAAAAAGAAAAGAAAGACACTGGAAGCCAAGAAGCACATTGTTAGAATACATAACTTAATGATATCGACTCAAATTTCACTTATTATGTTATAAATGGTTGAGAGTCAACAAAGCAATGTTTTGCTACATTTCTTTACAGTAGAGTGTTTTCTAGGGGAGGGTAGCTGTCACCAAGGGCACTGGTGCTTGGTGGGCAGTCTGGTGTGCAGAGGTTGTATCTGGAACTTCTCTTTTCCTCTCTCCAATACTTCTCAGCCATCAGTGCTCAGTACTATCAGTTGTCTGCAATGGTTGGTTTTCAGCTTTTGCTTCATATTTTTGTATTAGATCATGGCATGATCAGAAGGAACACTCAGAGGCTCTCTGTCCCTGAAGATAAAACATTCCACACAGTCCCAGGACTGTCAGCCAGCAACTGAGAGCACACATGATGCTCTTTCCACCTGTAGTCTTTTTAGCTTCTAGAATTCTTCCTACGGTTTCTAGTTCCATGCTTTGAAGCTGATGTTGCCCTAAATATGTTCTGTGGCACAGGAAGAATGGCTTTACATGAAATATGACATTCCTCCTAGTGGGTAGATGAGAGTCAATTACAGACTGTGAACTGTGAATTATTCTGTGCATTACTCAAGTGGACCCAATGTATCAGTGTCGTGGTGAAGTGAAGGAGACGTCATCACCCTGAGAAAGAAATGACGAGATATTGTATAAACGTCACGACATAGTCATGAGCATAGAATTCAAAATTATATTTAAAAAGTGAAGAGAATGCATTGCTCCTTTAAAACCTCTAGAGGAAAACAACTTAGTCTCTCTTCCCCCTGTCACCTGACCTGCTCTCTCTTCCTCTCCCTTCCTCCCTCCCTCCTCTCCCCCCTTTTCTCAATCATCTCAATGGAACTTCGTTTTCTTTCTTTCATCACTACTAAAGATTGTATCTGGAACCTTACACAAAGTAGGCAACTTTTTAAACATGAGATCTAACCCAAGCTTAATACTACTGTTTTGGAGTTCTGACCTTCAAGTTTTAAGTGAAAAAGTTTTGTAATGTTAAAGGACTATGTCTGTTATAATTTAAGAAGGTAGCAAAAGGAAAGTATTATTATTCTCTGTTTCTCTTTTACTGCTAAAACGGTTACTAATTAATAAAGTATTTATATTCATAGTAATGTAGTTATCCATTTTAAATTGACATATAAAGTGAAACACCAGAAATAATACTGCCATTTATCCTTGTTTGTATATATAATATGAATAGTACATTGTACTTCTTGAGATAATAATATTTACATTATTTACATTATCCATCCTTCTACTGCCTATCTTAAATTATTCCATGTATGCTCTTCTTGCTTTCTATTAGACTCATGAATTCTCTTTATATATTTTTATGTTTGTACACAACACACACACACACACTTTATATTTTCTTTTGTTTGTTACTGAATATTACAGTTCATTATATGTGGGTGACTTAGCTTTTTAAATTACTTTATGACAATTTAAAACTTTGAGAAAGTAGGAAATCTAATTGTACTAATGATCATAAATCAAAGAGTACATTTTCTAGTTAGTTTATTGAAATCATGAGAAACTCTGACTTTGATTATGGTAATGACATACATCTATCACAGACTTTTAATTTAAATTAATGACTTGTTAGAAGAATGATGACATATCTCTTTTTGGGGGGTTGGTTTCATTAATGCAATATTTAATATCATTCAAATTTTCTATGACAGGTTTTCCATTGTTTAAAATGATTGTGTGTTGGCTTGTATTGAATAAATCCTGATGTTCATTTCTTCTATATTAAACTCAATAGGTTACAAATATATTTTATTAGAATACCTTTGTGTATTTGTTGAGCATGCTAATACTCAAACCTCAGCAAAAAATAATAATGAAATTTAAAAAAAACATGGAATGAATCCTTAGTTAGTTGGCTCAATGTTGGGACAAAATTTCTGACTAAAGCAATTTAAGGAAGGAAAGGTTTATTTTCTTCCACAATTCTAGTGCATGCAGTGGACCATGACCCCGCAGTCACAACCATGATGGTCAAGCAGAAGGGAAATGGTCACACTATACTTGGCAATCAGCGAGAAAAGAAAGATACTCAGCTCCCTTATTTCTCTTCATTGTCCAGGGTTTGGGCCCACAGAAAGATGCCCCTCACATAACCAGTGGATTCTCCTACCTCAACTACTCCAACTGAGATAACCCCAACAACATTCAAAGTTCTTCTCATTAGAAATTATAATTATAATTTTTCTGCCAGTTATAATTTTTTTCTGAAAATTTTGCTTAGCCATCCCAGTCCTGTAGTATCATGTATTTCTAAGGATGGTAGCAAGACATTCCAAGATTTTATTCAACTTGATGATCAGTGATGGGACAGTTTAAAAGTATTTACCATCTCTGTTGCTTGCTAGTTGAAATTGGACTGTGGCTGTACTTACATTCATTCATATTAAATGGCGTGGACTTGCTGACTCACATCTTTCCAGATTATCACAGATCATTTCAGGAGATATTTCCTGCTTATTGCCTAAAGCTTTCTTTGCGAGTTTTTGTATTGTAGAAATAGTTGTAGTTTTTTTCATCATGTTAGTTACTAGTTTCTTATAAAAACACCAACAAAAACTGCCCGGGGATCCATCCCATGTAGTCAGCAAACTCAGACGTAATTGAAGGTGCCAAGAAGTGCATGCTGACAGGAACCCAGTATAGCTGTCTCCTGAGAGGCTATGCCAGACATGACCAATACATAGGCAGATCCTCACAGCCAACCATTGAACTGAGAATGGGGTTCCCAATGGAGGAGTTAGATAAAGGACTGAAGGAGCTGAAGGGGTTTGCAACCCCATAGGAAGTACAGCAATATCAACTAACCAGACTCCTCAGAGCTCCCAGGGACTAAAACACTAACCAATGAGTACACATGGAGCGACCCATGACTCCAGCCCCATATGTAGCAGAGGACGACCTTGTCGGATATCAGTGGAAGGAAAGGCCCTTGGTCCTGTGAAGGCTCGATGCCCCATTGGAGGGGAATGCCAGGGCAGGGAGGCAGGAGGGAGTGGGTGGTGGGTGGTTGGTTGCCTGTTTCCACCGGTGAAACAGGAAAAATGGATAACATTTGACAGGCGAATTAAAAAAATCCCAAAAATAAAAACTAAAATGGCATACGTCAGAACTGACCACAAGGCAGCTCTTCCAGCACCTGTATATAAACTCCTTATGTTTTTTTTTGTTCCTTTATAAGCTTAAAGAGAAATTTATTTCCTGTCATAATTCAGATAATTCTGAGCTATGTCGTTGATATGACCAGTAGGAATGTTATTTCAATGAACTATTCTTATTTAACTGAAAAAAATGCCACCATGTTATCAATCATACTTCTACTTCAATTTTTTTTGCTTGAAAATTATTTTATTCATCTTTCTCCTTTTAGAAACAAACTTAGTTTATATTTAGGTGTTTTTAAACACCCTAGTTATCACCTATAATATAGTTAAATGTGAAAACATCTCAAGCCATTTTAACTGCTAATTAAACCTAGCTACAACACAGTTGTTAGAGAAACAATATTTTATATTTTTAAAAATAAAATTAAACATTTTTAATTTTGTAAAGACAATACTGAATTTGTCACATAAGAGGCTAGTGAATATCATGGCTCATAATCCAATTATAAAGTGTCTTTTCAAAATAATTTTAAGTATTAAATTACTTCCAATAAAGACTAAAATAACAGTAACAGACATTAATTTCTCTAAAATTAAAGACCATGTTAACTGATAGAAGATGGCTCAATATTTAAGAGCACTTGTTGATTTTACAAAGGACTTGGGTAAAATTCCCTGCACATGCATGGTAGCTCACAATCACCCTTAACTCCAGTACCATGGGATCCAACACCTTCTTTCGATGTCCATGGGGATTGTGCATCCACATGATGCATAAATACATATAGGCAAAACGCTCACACACATAAAATAAAATAAATATACCAAACTTTAGGGATAAAAATATGAATGAATGGTAATGGTAAAACTAGAAACATTTTTAAAACTGTCAAGTTACACATTGTAGCTCAATTCAGTGAAAAAAGATTCGTCTTTCTTGAAATGTTGGTTTTGGTAATATTGATAAATGCAATTATGTTCGAAATATATAAACAATAAGACCCCGCAAGTGAGGTCAGTGATCATAAAGCGTCTACTATTAGCCTTGAAGATCTGAGATTGTTCGCTGGTACCTCATAATGGAAAGAGAGTATATGAATCCCATGTGGTACAAGAAACATTCGATCTCATATGTGTTCACTTACGTACATGCATGCAAGCCCACACAGACATAAGCACATAAACACACATACAGAGAGAGAGAGAGAGAGAGAGAGAGAGAGAGAAAGAGAGAGAGAATACACTCTCTCCCTTAACTCTGCTCTCTTTTTTCTTCAAACTTATATCAGTGGTTGAATTTAATTTGTCCTCCATTTTTTGTATTTTTTTATTAATTATTTATTTATTTACATTTCAAATGTCCCCCTTCCCAGTCTCCCCTCCATGAACCACAGACCATCCCCCTCACCTTTGCCTCTATGAAGTGCTCCCCAACCTACCCACCCATCAACTCCTGCCTCAACCCTCTTGGGCCTCAAGGCTATCAGTACCAAGCACCTCCCCTTCCACTGATATCAGATAAGGCAGTCCTCTGCTACATATGTAGCAGGAACCATGAAACAGTGCATGTATACTTTTTGGTTGGTGGTTTAGTCCGAGGGAGCTCTGAGGGGTCCAGTTTATTGACACTGTTTTTCTTCCTATGGGCTTGTAATCTCCTTCATCTCCTTCAGTCCTTCCCAAACTCTTCCACTGAGGACCTTGGGCTCAGTCCAGTGGTTGGCTTTCAGTGTCTTCCTTTGTCTTAGTCAAGAGCGAGCAAAGCCTCTCAGAGGACAGCCATATCAGCCTCCTGAATGCAAGCACATCTTGGCCTCAGCAATAGTTTCGGTGTCTGAGGATGGGATGAATCCCAAGGCGAGGCAGCCTCCGGATGGCCTTTCCTTCAGTCTCTGCTCCAATTTTCACCCCTGCATTTCCTTTAGAAAGGAAAAATTCTTAGTTGAAATTTTTGAGATGGGTGGGTGGCCCCTTCCCTCAACTGGCGTCCATGTCTACCTACTGGAGGCGGTCTCTTCATGTTCTATCTCTCCGCTGTTGGGGACTTTTGACTAATGTCATCCCCATTGGGTCCTAGGAACCTTTAGCTTCACTAGGGTCTTGAACTTCTATAGTTTTCCTCTGTTTCCCACCTCCTACTGCTTCATATTTCTATTCATTCTCCTGGCCCTCTGAACTTCTCTCTTGTCTCCCCCACCACCACAACCCATATGTGATTCTGCCCTACTTTTTTCTTCCCCCTCCCTCTCCCACCAGAATTCCTCCTTCCCTCCCTCTGCCTCTCATGATTATTTTATTTCCCCTTCTAAAGCATTCCTGAAGCATCCACACTTTGGCCTTCCTCCTTGTTAAACTTCAGATTATCTGCAAGTTGTATTGTGGCCTATTCTGAGTTTTGGGGCAAATATCCACTTATCAGTAAATACATATCATGTATGTTCTTTTGAGTTTTGGTTACCTCACTCAGAATGATACTTTCTAGTTTCATCCATTTTCTTGAAAAATTCATCATTTTTAATAGCTAAGAGGTATTCCATTGGATAAATGTACCCCATTTTTTGTATCCATTCTTCCATTGAGGGACATGATTGTTTCTAGCTTCTGGCTATTATAAATACTGTTGCTATGAACATAGTGGAGCTTGTGTTCTTTTGATATGGTGGAGCATCTTTTGGGTATATGCCCACTAGTGGTATAGCTGGGTCTTCAATTAGAACTATTCCCAAGTTTCTGAGGGACCACCAGATTGGTTTCTAAAGTGGTTATACCAGTTTGCAGTTTGCAATCTTACCAGCAATAGAGGAGTGTTCCCCTTTCTTCTCATCCTCACTAGCATCTTATGCTGAGTTTTTGATTGTCCTCTTTCCTGGCTGGTTTTGTGTGTCAATTTGACACAAGCTAGAGTTATCACAGAGAAAGGAGCTTCAATTGAAGGAATGCTTTCATGAGACCCAGCTGTAAGGCATTTTCTCAATTACTGATCAATAGGGGAGGACCCAGCCCATGGTGAGTGGTGCCATCCCCGGTCTGGTAGTCTTGGGTTCTATAAGAGAGCAAGCTGTGCAAGGCAGAGGAAGCAAGGCAGTAAGTGACATCTCTTAACGGTCTCTGCAACAGCTCCTGCTTCTTAGCCTGCGTTAATTCCAGTCCTGACTTCCTTTGGGGATAAACAGCAATATGAATGTGTAAGCTGAATAAACCCTTTCCTTCCCAACTTGCTTCTTGGTCATGTTTGTGCAGGAACAGAAACCCTGACTAAGACATCCTCCATTTTGGATTTCTTCTCATAGTAGTCAGATTTAAGAATAATTCTGTTTAGTTCTTCTTTCTCCTTTTACTGTCATTGTTTTCTGTCATGTACCTCAGTAACAGCAACAAAAGTATCACAATTTCACTGATTTAAAACATCTGAATTTTGTTTATTGATATACAACAGCAGAAATTCTTCTTCCTAAGGAAGCCAGGGAAGGGGATCTATCTCATATCCTGCACTGTGAACTTAGGAATGTGTTCAAAGGTTCTGGACGATATACTTCTGTGAGTATGATGACTGTTCAGTTTGGACTTTTAAACACTACTATGATATAAAGATGCAATGGTCTACAGACTACTAGATTTCTTTGTGATAACAGAAAATTTTCTTCATATGCTATTTATGTATGAAAAAGAATATTTAAAGAATCTCAAAAAGAATGTGTATAAAGAACACAGTATATGAAACTTGTGCCAGTAGCAACACTCCAGGGAAGAATTAATTTAGCAAAGAAAACTTAAATGGATAGCACAATGTAAGGAAATTAAATGCCAACAGTCCTTTGTGCTAACAGTTAAAATTGATGTTAAAATCATGTTACAGGCAACTGGTGAAGAGGATAATCGTTAATGGGTTCAACAATTAACTAAAATATGCATGACTTAACCACTCTTTGATGACACAAAATGTTTTACCAGAGTATATCTGAAGAAACACAAAAGGGCTCATCATTCTCAGTTATATATTTCATTATAGATTACAAGTAACATTGTCACTTAGGGCTAATATCTAGTTTCCAGGCCTTTCCCCAACATGAACCAGGAGTAGGCTCGTGAGTGGATAATGTATCACGCAGATACTGTCTTACTGTTCAAGTCAGAACTGTTTGAATAAAGCTGGACTTGCCAACCTAAGTCCTTGGACCGTATATATAACATGCCTTTCTTCTATTTTTGTAACGCTAGAATAAGAATGCCTTTAATATTGCTAAAGTCAAAGAAGTGGAGAAAATTAAAGGGAGAAAAATAAGGAGAAAAATTACATTTGCACATCCTACAATATTTTAATAGTGATATCTATTTATATAATGTATCCTATTTAAATCAATAAATCCAGTATTAACAATCAAAAATAAACTTTCCTTTTTCTTTTCCTGATATGGGATTTCATTATTAGGTGAGGGGCTGTGATTTTCCTGTGTCTGCCTTCTCAGTGCTAGCCAGAGTTATAAACGTGCTAATATTTCTAATTACATGTAATTTTATGTTATTTTAAAGATTTATATGATTACCTATCCCTATATAACATACGAAGAGATTGGTATATACTAAAAACAAAATAAATCTTTTTACAGAAATATATAAAAATGGATAGGTAAATCTATCTATAGATAGAAGACAGGTAGATACATGATAGGTAGACAGGTAGAAAGATGACAGATGATAGATAGATAGATAGATAGATAGATAGATAGATAGATAGATAGATAGGTAGATAGATAGATAGATGATAGAATGAATCAGAAATCAAGACAGAAACAGGAGGCAGAATCTACAAAAGGTTATTGATGACCCTGGGGATAGATCTTTGAACTGAGACCTATAGGCAGTTGTTAGCCACTGACATGAGGGGAGGCAATTGATCTCCATCCCACGTCCTCTGCAAGAGCAGTATGCACTTTGCTTACCCATCTCAACAGATAAACATTTTAAACTGTGATAGCATGCATATGATTTCCATTCTTTTGTTGGAGTCTAGGAAAAGTCTTATTTTACCTACTGTGCCTTATGGCTACAGCAGATTACAGACAACTTTCTAATGATCTCTTCCATTTCTACAGATTGACGAGTCCATGGAAATAGAAATATAAAAATACAAAGAACATGATTATGTGTAACCCACTTCTCCGGTTCATCTGAGCTAAGAGATTTTACATTAGCAGTAACTGGGAACTTTGTCACAGTCTTGCCTACTGTTGAGCAATGACTACCTTTTCAGTCCTGGCACTGACAAAGGGAACCTGTAAAGAATTATGTCTTGTCACTTGTAGGTCTCAGAGCGTTCTTCAAACTGTCAAGCCCATGAACTTTGCTCACTTGTAAAAAGCTCAGCTACCAAACCTGGGAAACCTCCAGATACTCTTTACTTCCCAGATATATTTCAGGCATCTCTTTTGATCGCTTGTCCTCAGCCATGGCTTGAGTGAGAGCTTTTGACTGTCTTGACCCTCTGCTGATTTCACATTCACTGCTACTATGTTCTAATTTGTGTCTCTAGCCTTGTTTTCATGTTCTCACAAAAGCTGATATCCTCCCCTTGCTAAGCTCAAAGGGCTTCACCCATTAGTACATCGCAGATGTTAGATGGTCATTTCTAATCTGTATCAAACATGCTAAGTTGCTGTATATCACAGATGTTGGATGGGTATTTCCAATCTGTTGGGAGGTAGGCATTACCTCATTTCACCTAAACAATATGTACAGAATCATCGTGATTGCGGTCAGAACTTCACAGCATCTTTAGCATCAGAATTTAGCATCTTTACAAATGGGCTCGTTATTGCTGTGCTCAGGGCTGCTCAGCGCCTTCTGACTGAATCATTGCTGAATCCCAAATGATTCTGTGATGATGGTAGGGACTGCACACGAGAAGCTTTGCATCATTATATTTGGCTGCAGGTACAAACTGCTACACACACAATGGCTTTTATTAACACCTCTTCTCACCTTCTATGTCTGCCTGCCTGGCAGACAATGGAAGTCTCCCGGGGATAAAATCCCAGTGCTGACAAGACTGTGGTTCTTTCTGAAAAAACCTAAGAGAAATCCCATTCTTTTGAATCCTCCATTCTTCTCTATATACTTTTGTTTGCTGATCATCCCCTCCTACTACCTTCCCGCAGGCAATAATGCAGTCTTCTGACCTTTCTCAGTGAAGCCTGGAAAAAGGTTTTAAAGACACATGATTATGTTGTGTCTGTGCACATAAAACACATTAATCTACATGTTTCATGATCCTTAGTTTCATGTTTACCAAGCCTCATTCATACACCAGTATGGTACCACATTAAAAATTACAAGGATAAATTTCTGAAAGGTTACTACCTTAAATACCTAAGCATTTTTATGATCCTATAATAAAAAAAAAGTGGATGTTCTTGAATATTTATTTCTCCAAGAGAATCAGGTAAGAGTCCCAGAGACAAAATCCTTAAATGTTTAGACTTCTCTTCAATGTTTAGATGCTCTCTGAACTCATAATGTGCCATCAGCTTCCAGTAATTTGCTCGCATAAGCAAGTAGAAGCTGGACCAGTTTTTAAATCCTTTAGCTCTTTGCAACTTGGCAGCAGATCTCAGCTGTATCTCTGCGGCAGACACTCCAGGGTTTTGGTGGAAATTTACCCCATAATTTCTGTTTCATTGTTCTTGTGACAATTCATTTTTCTAGTTGTCTCTTTTATCCTCAGATGCATTTTTCCCCCTTGGGTTTACTTAGAGTATTGTTTTATTCCCAATCAAATCTTAACATTATTGCGTATAGCGAAACATGAACTGTTTACATATTTTAAATGATTTTTCTACCTTACTAAAACCATTCTTTCTAGATACTACTAATCATTCCTTTCTATATATTCTTAAAGGAAATCCCTATAGCACGATCTGAATAAATTTTAAATTTCAGAGATCATTGATTTGAAAGAGTGCGGGGGGCTATATGGGATGGCTTAGAGAAAGAAATGGGAAGAAGAAAATGATGTAATCAAATTATAATCTCAAAACATAAAAGAAATAATAATAACTAAAATGGAAACTAGCAAAGGTTATATAAGCTTAAAATATTGGATTTTACTGAGTGTAGTTTTATGATATTTTTAAGCTATTTTCCATCTCTGCTAATCTCCTTCCATTTCGTTGGTTTCGTTTGGGGCCTTTCTTCTCAGCTGATGTGCCCACCTGACTCCCATCTTTTACATGAGAGTAGCACCACCTCTTTTATCTCCCTTGCTGTGAGAATTCTGACTTTCAGTCTAGGAATTCTTTTCTGCCGCTTTTTACTTACATCTTATAAATTTTAGCTGTAAAAATCCCTTACGTACTAAAAGATCATAAGTGACCTTTGTTTTGATTCATTTTTTAACTATGAATTATTAATAATTATTAAATGGTACATTTAATTTTAAACATTGATGTAACATAAACACATTTACATATAGATATTATTAGTTCAGTTTTTTGGCTTGGTGTTTGAAAAACATCTCTGTCCTTTTGCAGACTCATAGAGATGATTTTTCTTCCAGTCTCAGCATTTTCTTTGTAACTAGAAGGGGAGTCCTAATAGAAATAAAATTTCTTAGAGATGGAGCCTCAGCCTCTTCATAATAATCAAGTTGAATTCCTGTTGATCGTTGGGATCAGAGCCTAGCCATCTTCACAGGGAGGCTCACATTTCTCCATATCCCTCTTAGACATATTGGCTGTTTATGTATCTGAATAGAGTTCTTTTCACATTTTATTGTGACACTTTCCATGTTTTTGCTGAGTAAAATATCCCCAGAAAGTTTCTAATGATTTTAGAAACAGAATTTACTATTCCTATAAACCTAGGTGCTGATAAAATTATATCCCCTGAGGAAATGTCGGTTTTGGGATTTTATTGGTTTTATTAGTTTTCATAAGTTGGCCTCATACTTCTATGCAAGCCAAATAACTATCAAAGTTAGTGTAAATCAAGTGTTTCTACTTTAGTTTTTAAATGTTTTTGAGTCATAGTTAGGACTTACTGTTTCAATCAGAATTTGGGTGTTTGCACTGCTAATAGGACACCCACAGAATCTGAATAGTGATTTCTGTATTTTATTTTGATACTTTCCATGTATCTCTTGAGTAAAATGTCCCCCAGAAAAGAGAAGAAAGACTTCTCTTCATATACGTTTATTTATCAATGTCAGACTCTGTCCCTCCGTTTGCGATGAGAGTTTTCCCGTACACAAAATTCTTGCTTCACAGTGTTTCTTTTATTGTTTAGCCATTATTTATCTTACTTTCTGGCCATCAAAACTTCCAGTGAGTAATCATCCCTGTTTCATTGTTGGGGGAGGGAAGGGTCTCATGCACATAATGATTATTTACCAGACTGCATCATTGACGATTCCTCACTTTTGATAGTTTTCACTGTTTAGATGTGACTGAATAGCTCGTAGTCTCAGTTCTATCTTTCACATGCTTTTGTGGCGGGGGCGGGGACGCGGGTGGGTGGGGTGGGGCTCAACCAGCACTTTTTTGAATATTCTTTCTCTTCTTTTAAAAAAATAAATAGAATTATATCATTTTTCTCCCTCCAGCCCTATTCAGGTACCCCATCCAACCACTTCAACCAAACTCCTGCCACACTATCATGTTGATAGCCTCTTTTGCATTGGTTGTTGTTGACCGGCATGGCAAATATTCATAAAAGAGCTGTAAGTGGCACTCAAATGTTGATGACCAACAGCTGTCTACTTCAACAAAAGGCCCACTCGACACAAGGCAAATCATGCCTATTAGTGGAAACTTAGCCAGCTTCCTATGACTAGAGAAATCATAGACCTTAGAAAAAGATCTACTACTTCCGTTTTCCTAGACTAGCATAATTCATATCTACACTTTAATTATTACTCTTCCCTCTGCTTCCAGGCTTCCTATAGCAAATTTATAATCACAGCTCACTATTCTTCAAGGTATAGCGTGAATTGGTTATGGCTGTATTTTTATTTGGTTTTGCTTCCTTTTTTCTTCTGAACCCCAACAATTAAAGGTTCATATGAATAAATAATTTTATTTATTTGGTTTTCAACATTTGAGGTCCATTTGCTGCACTCTGATGTATGTTTGCCATGGTGGTCAATAACAACGATACAAATAATTAAAATATATTAAATCTTTATTTTGTGTGTTTAGGTGTGTTTGCACACATATTAATGTTGGCACGGATGTATCAGAGGATATGTGTGGAGATGAGGGAACAACTTGTGAGACTTAGTCCTCTTCCCCCACCATATGAAATCTGAAGATTGATCTCAGGCTTTTTGGCTGGAGTAAAAGGAAAACCTTACATTCAGAGCCATAAAGCCAGCTGTGAAAAATCTGATGTAGAAACTCTGTTGTACAATTTTCATTTTAGCTTCATTTCTTTCATTTCAATTGCTGTGCTCTATAATTTAACTCTATTTCCATGTTATAACATGTCTACTGGATTATTCTTTGGTTCATATGTGTTTATCTTCATATCTTCTTGGTTTTCACCTCTAATTTTCATTATACACTTGACCACATATGGAATGCTCTTTCAAAAACTGCAGTGAGCCCTGGGTTGCTTTTCTCAACATATCTCATTTCTTTGCACAATCCATGTTTAATTTTTATATCTGCATGGAAATTTTGTTAATTAAAAACAACATTTTACAATAACATATTATAAAAACATTGTAGAATATGGTAGCTGTCCATATCCCAAACTATGAAGTTGATTGCTTCACATGGAGTAAAGTGATTGATTAAGAATATATTTAGTATTTCAACTGTACCTTTTAGTCATGGGATTAGCTCATACATAGTACTATCTCATTAATTGGACAATATTATAATATCCAGGTAAGTGGCATTTGCATTCTACTTATAGCACAGTTTCTATTATTACTATTTTCACTTTTCAGGGCAGCAGATATTTTAGAGAACACAGCTAAGTTGCACACACACATAAATGAAGCACTTGATGTTGGCCTCTCTTCTTCTGAGCATGTCTGCCAAGGTATGAATGTCCCCATTGCCCCTGGAAGAGTACATGCCATGTCGCTCTTTCTCACTGCTCATTGGTGTCACAGCTGAGTGGACTATTGATTGCTTCATTCCCTGGCAACTTTGAGAAATACTATTTACTGATACTGTGAAAGCTAGAATGACCACAGGAAGGACATTTTCAGTTTACATCCAGCTTAAATCTTGTGAGTCCTGTGTCTGAGGAGAGCTGTGTCTCTAACAATAGGGACATAACTGTCGAACACTGAAAAGTGACCAAGGATGGTATCAATTGATCTCCATTTGGGAGTGACTTGGACTACCCTAACTAGCAACTCACTTAAAGAGAGTTTCTCACACATGATAATTTTTTGTTGTTGTTGTTGTTGTTGTTCTGGGAAACATCCTCAGCTCTCAGTGCTAGTGGCATAACCACATTTAAAGTACACACACACACACACACACACACACACACACAAGAGACACACAGAGACACAAAGACAGACAATGCACACACACACACACACACACACACACACACACAGCTTCCCTTCCTCTCCACAATTAAAGTCACCTAAGACATCATTTCAATTTGACATTATAAATTATTACAAGTTTATTTGGATTTTTACAGTTTAGACTGACCATCTTTTCCCGTTTAAGGATCAATCCAGGGCCATATTTTTAATTATGATTTTCATGTTCTTCCTCATACATTCATTCCATGTTTTTTGGTTGCTCTTGTCCTGGACAGACATGAAGATTACACACTATTTCACAGAATGTATTTTAAGTTGGTATGTATAGTTCAATGTATATATCCTTGATATTTTCATCATTTATGAGTGTATTCATGTATTTTATATGACATACATATTTACATATCTAAAGACCTATGTTTCTTGTGGTGATGCAGAGATTCATGTGCATACAACAAATATTCTCCCACTGGCATTTTTATGTCCAACCTGCATCTACACTAACCTGAATCTATACTATGATAAATTTTAATTCACTTATCTCTAAATGATAATATATATTTTTATTTACATTTTTAATCTCACCCATGATTACTGTATTTACAGGATTTCTACTCCTCTCTTTCTTCACTCTGTATCCTTTTACCTTCCCCAATTCCTCTCAATTTCATAGCCTCTTCTTTAATCATTAATGCCACATATAGTTTGCTTGATAAAAATGTCTGAACTAAATTTGCTGACAGAATTAAAGAAAAATAGTAGAAATAAAAGGAAACATTTTTATCTTATTTTAGGAGAGTCTTCATATATTCGGTGAAGATAGTTATAATCTGCTGTTTTTTTTCATTTCCTTAAGGTAAAGTTATACTGGCATAGCCAAGGCCCCTGTGTATATTAAATGGTGGCTCAATATGTATCACCAAAAAAAAATATAGTTATATACATTACACATATGATACTTATAAGAGTTGCAATATTAAATAGTTTATCCCAGGCCTAACTTATTTGCTATTTAAATTTCCTCTGTGTGTGTGTGTGTGTGTGTGTGTGTGTGTGTGTGTGTGTGCGCCAAATGACGACTCTCATATTTCTTACTGAATCCTACAATACTGGTTTCTGTTCCATATTAATTGTAGCTCAAGCAAATGCTTATTGGACCGTCAGTTATGTCAAGTCAAGGACACAACACTCTACTCACACAATCACACTAAAACAATAAACAATTCTGGAATATTCTGCAATAATAGACATCTCTATTGTAACACTCATAATTAATGCATCCAGACTGGTAAGTAACTAAGTGGGTTTCTAGGGCAGGTCATAGTGCCCTAAAGCTCCTGGGATGCACAGTTCTCCATCGACATAGTCACTATAGAGGTAATTGCACATCATTACTACCGTATTAAATCATCGGAACTTTCTAACAGTTAGAACCTCATTGCCCCTTTATATGCCACAAGGGATATGAAGCTGCAAACTTCACTTCTGTCTTTAGTCATCACCAAGAATGTGGAAACTCTTTGTAGAAAGCCTTTGATAAGAAACGAACTAGTTCAATGCCCTTATTGAGTACATGTGTGTAGTCAGTGTCCTGGTTCTATGAAAACACACCAGGACCAAGACAAGTCTTATAAAGAAATACACTTAATTAGGACCTGCTGAAATCCCTTTCTAAAGTGTCATACCTAGATGACCAAGCATTTAAATGTATGACCCTATGGGAGCCATTCTTACTCAAACCACCACAACATGCATAAAGTAAACACTTTGGTAGAAGTCTTTCTGTTAGCAATAGTTCCTATTAACTGATCCATTTTTCCTAATGGAAAAAAATATGACACAATACACTTTTATATAGTGTCTAACTACTTATTGAACAACAAATAAATTCTGGCCAAATGTGAAAGACTAATTATTTTTCTATTTCTTATCTGCTTAGGAAACCAGTGAATGAAAAAGCAACATGCTGTGAGTATCTAAGAATAAAGCAGGGTAATATACATCTGTCTTATTGCTGGATCTCTAAAACTTCAGACCAGAGAAAACCCTGTCATGATTAATTTTTCGTATCTCCTCAGATTACAGATGAAGAACTTCAGGGGCAAAAGAGTTAAGTACCTTATGCCTAATGGAATAATGGGGACACAGGTATCTACCAGGGAGCTCTTGTTTTAGCCAAGTGTATTTCATAACTATGTTTATGAAGACTGACTTGTGACAGTAGGTTAGACAATGGAATTATTATTAGTTATTTTCCTAATCTTACCACACTTGCTACATAATGTCCTTATCTAATTGCTACCAAAACCTTCAGTCAAGTATTTCACAAATGGTATCACTGGGACATTATTTATTACACCTTTCCTTTCATTTTATGTTTCAGATACTTGGAACTCTAGAAAGTTAAAGACAGGAGATTCATTTGGCTTCATACCTACAATTCCCTTCCTGGGACCCAGCCATCATGGATCCCTTGTAACTTAGTTCCTGAGGTTTTAAATTATAGTGAAGAAAAGGGGAATTTCCCCAAAAGCCTGATATGAGATGATACTCCTTCCAGGAAACCAGGAGACACATACATAAGGTTACATAAGTAAGCTAAAACGCCTGTATTATGTAAAAACCCCAGAAAATTATTTTTATAATTGTAATAAACGTGTGATTAAAAAAAAAGATGTTATTGTGTGTCTGATTGCCTATGTGCCAGTTACAAGAAACAAACAAAACAAAACGACCAACCAAACAAGACAGTTCTTGGTTCCAGGAAATAAATAGCAAACCTTGTACTGTAAGAACAGGATCCGTTAAAAAATGGCGTTTAGATTAATCTCAAAAGAGTGGCCATCACTGTAATGAGTGAGGTTTGGCAATGCTATCTTCAACTCTGTTCCCCTGCCGAGACAAACAACAAACCCTGTACTTAGAACCTGCTTGCATTGTTGAGATAAAATTTGTCATGTCACTTCCTGTGTAGCTCTTGATTGTGTTTACAGTGAGCGGCTGCTCCACAAAGTCTTGATGGAATTGCAGTCATCAGCTATTCACTGCCATCTCAAACCACAAATTACTATTTTTCTTTTACCACAATCATCCACTTTCAATAGTCTTTTCAGACCCTTCAATGAGTAGTTTAGATCTTTGGTAATTTTCTTTGGACCCCAACATTCACTTTGTCTACAGCCAGGCTTATTTCTTCTTTGTTAGAGGGAATGTCTTTACAAAGGCCTGTTTAATGTGGTTTTCATAAAGGTGATTTTGTGGCTTTGTTAGACTTTCCTCTTGATCTATCGATCAAAAGTTGTGCAACAATGTTAGGCTGACGTGTCTCTCTTCAAATTTTTCCTACTATGCATTTTATCTCTTGGGATCTGTGCTGAAGAGCTTAGTTACTGCAATGCTCTTAGTCAACATTGGTGGAAAACAGCTAAAATAGTTATATGTTCTTTTTCAATAAACTCATGTAAAGTTGAAGGAGGTACAAAGTTTTACAGATCACTAAATGCATTATTTGCAATTTATCAGGCTCCATTCCTAACATATGGTTAATAGTTTCTTCATAGACCCATAGTGCTTCCTATATGAATACTATAAATCCATGAAATTAATTTTGTTATTTCTTGTTTGTTATTTTACACACAGACTTTAGTGTTTTCTACACTACAGAAATTGTCTGTCTTGTGGGACTATACTTTGCCTGTGGGGAAACAACTTTCTAGAAACAAGAGTAACACCTCTTAGAACAAAGAGAGTAAAATCTTTAGCATTGTTGAGATTGCTTTCATACAGGATGCCAAGTAATTAATTATTCAAGTAAACAAAATCACAATGTTTCCTTAGCAAATGGTATTTTAATATTAACACAGGAAAAGAAGATCCAACCCTGTAATTTTCTGGCAGGAGGGAGAGTAACTATAATGCCATGGTCATAGTAATGTGCTTTCCCTTCAGACTTATTAATTAATACAGACATACTACTATCCTTAGTAGTTTATATTGTTAACCCAACATAACTTAGAATAAACTGATAGATTTTGTAGGTCATATTGGTCTGTATGTAAGCATGTCTATGAGTCTATGAGATACAAACACACCACAAACACACACATACACATCACACACCACTCCCCCCAACAATATATATATTGATTGATACAGAAGGAAAGGACTAATCTACTGTGGTACCATCACTCATCACAGCGTTTATGGCAAAGCCCCATCCCATAAATAGACACCAAACCCAGACACTATTACAGATGCCAAGAAGTGCGTGCTGACAGGAGCCTGATATAGTTATCTACCAAGAGGCTCTGCCAGAGTCTGATAAATGCTGAGGCAGATGCTTGCAGCCAACCATTGGACTGAGGTTCCCCAATGGAGAAATTTGGGAAAGGATTGAAGGAACTGAAGGGGTTTGCAACCCCATAGAAAGAACAATAATATTAACCAACCAGACTCCTCAGGGCTCTCAGGAACAAAACCACCAAACAAAGAGTACACATGGAGGGACACATGGCTCCAGTCACATATGTAGCAGAGGATGAACTTGTTGGACATCAATGGGAAGAGAAGCCCTTGGTCCTGTGAAGGGTTGATGCCCCAGTATAGGTGAATGCCACAGCAGGGAGGCAGGAGTGAGTGGGGTGGGGATCATCCTCATAGAAGCAGGGGGAGTTAGGATGAGATAGGGGGCTTCCAGAGGGGAACCAGGAAAGGGGCTAACATTTGAAATGTAAATAAATAAAATATAAAATAATTTAAAAGAAGAAAGCCAGAGGGAGAGGAAAGACAGAGATTGAGAAAGTAAGTCAGCACGTCACTGTTTCAGCCTAAGAATCCTGACTAAGTTCTGACTTTGAGTTCCTGTTCTGAATTCACTCAGTACTGGATCATGACAAAGAAATATTAGATAAAATAAACACTTTCCTTCCAAGTTGTTTCATTTATTGTTTCTAAAGCAGTGGTTGAAAGCAAATCACAACAGTCACCTAATGTATTTCATTTACCTAAGGTCAACTCAGATCATCATGGGTAAGAAACCAAATATTCCCCCAGAGTTTCTTTTATTGTTGAGATTAGTGTTTATTGTCCTTTTTTTTGTTTTTTTTTGTTTGTTTTTTACTATTCCAAATGAATTGGCAAATTGCTCTTTCTAACTCTAGAAAGACTTGATTTGGAATTTTGATGAGGATTGCATTAAATCTGTAGATTGCTTTTGGCAAGATGGCCATCTTTACTATATTAATCCTGCCCATCAATGAGCATGGGAGATCTCTTTCATGATTTCTCGATTTCCTTCTTCTGAGATGTGAAGTTCAAGCTGCATTACAGAACTATTGTGATAAAAACTGCATGATATAGGTCAGAGAAATGGAGGTAGATAAATAGAATAGAATTGAAGGCCCATGAATGAACTTATAGCTCCTTGACAAAGGAGCTAAAACCATCCAATGGATAAAAGACAACATTTTCAACAAATGGTGCTGGTTGAACTGGAGGTCAGCATATAAAAGCATGCAAATTGACCCATTCTTTTTTATTATTTTTTTCTTGGATTTTTTATGTATTTGCATTTCAAATGTTATCCCCTTTTCCCCCTCCCATACCCTCTCCCCCTTCTATGAGGGTGCTACCATTCCCATCCACCCACTCTAACCTCAACGTCCTGGCATTACCCTAAATTGGGGAAACAAGCTTTCACAGGACAAAGGGCTTTTCCTCCCATTGATTCTGGACAATGCCATCCTCTGACACAAATGTTGCTGGCGTCATGGGTCCTTCCATGTGTATTCATTGGTCGAATGTTTAGGCCCCAAGAGCTCTTTGGTTTGGTTGCTTGATATTGTTGTTCTTTCTATGGGGTTGCAAACTCCTTGCACTCCTTCGGTCTTTTCTCTAACTCCTCCATTGGGTTCCCTTGTTCAGTCCAATGTTTAGATGAAACCATGCTCTTCTGTATCAGTAGGGCTCTGGCAGAGTCTCTCAGGAGACATCCATATCAGACTCCTATCAGCAAGCATTTCTTGGCATCAGCAATAGTGACTGGGTTTGGTGGCTGCATATGGGATGGATCCTCAGGTGGAGCAGTCTCTGGATGACCTGTACTTCAGTCCCTGCTCCGCTCTTTGTCCCTGTATTTCCTCCCAGGAGTATTTTGTTCTCCCTTCTAAGAAGGAATGAAGCATCCACATTTTGGTCTTCCTTCTTCTTGGACTTCATGTGATCTGTAAATTTTTTCTTAGGTATTCCAAGTTTTGGGGTTAATATCTGCTTATCAGTGGATAAATATCATTTGTGATCTTTTGTGACTGGGTTACTTCACTCAGGATGATATTTTCTAGATCTATCCATTTGCCTAAGAATTTCATGTAGTCATTGATTTTAATAGCTGAGTACCTCCAGACTGATTTCCATATTTGTTGTACCAGCTTGCAGTCTGACCAACAAAGGAGTAGTGTTTCTCTTGCTCTACATCCTCACCAGCATCTACTGTCACCTGAGTTTTTGATCTTAGTCATTCTGACTTGTGTGAGGTGATATCTCAGGGTTGTTTTGATTTGCATTTCCCTAATGACTAAGGATGTTGAACATTTCTTTGGGTACTTCTCAGCCATTCTATATTCCTCAGCTGAGAATTTTTTAGCTCTGTACCCCATTTTTAATTGGATTATTCGAGTCTCTGGAGTCTTAACTTCTTGAGTTCTTTGTATATTTTGGATATTATCCCTCTATCAGATGTAGGGTTAGTAAAGACCTTTTACTAATCTGTTGGTTGCCGTTTTGTCTTATTGACAGTATTCTTTGCCTTACAGAAGCTTTGCAATTTTATGAGGTCCCATTCGCTGATTCTTGATCTTAGAGCATAAGCAATTGGTGTTCTGTTCAGGAAATTTTCCCCTGTGCCTATATGTTTGAGGCTCTTCCCCTCAAGAGAAGAACTTTCTCTTCTATTAGTTTTAGTGTATTTGGTTTTTATGTGGAGGTCTTTGATCTACTTGCACTTAAGCTTTGTACAACAATATAAAAAATGGATTGATTTGCATATTTCTATATGCTGATCTCCAGTTTAAACAGCACCATTTGTTGAACATGCTGTGTCTTTTACATTGGATAGTTTTAGCTCGTTTAAATTGACCCAATTGGCTAAGATCAAAAACTCAGGTGACAGCAGATGCTGGTAAGGAGAAATAGGAACACTCCTCCATTGTTGGTGGGATTGAAAGCTGGCACAACCACTCTGGAATTCAGTCAGGTAGTTCCTCAGAAAATTGGACATAAGACTACCAGAGAATCTAGCTATACCATTCCTGGGCATACACTCAAAAGATGTTCCAACATTTAACAAGGACACATGTTCCACTATGTTCATAGCAGCCTTATTTATTATAGCCAGAAGCTGGAAAGAACCCAGATTTTCTTCAACAGAGGAATGGATACATAAAATGTGGTACATTTACACAATGGAGTACTACTCAACTAATCACTGGCTACAGGAAATTCTTAGGCAAATAGATGGATCTAGAAAATATCATACAGAGCGAAGTAACCCAGTCACAAAAGAACACAAATGGTATGTACCTGCTGATAAGTGGATATTAGCCCAAAATCTTGGAATATCCAAGAAACAATTCACAGACCATATGAATTTCAAGGAGAAAGAAGACCAAAATATGGATGATTCAGTCCGTCTTAGAACGGAGAACAAATTACTCATGGGAGGAAATACAGGGACAAATATTAGAACAGGGACTGAAGAAAAGGTCATCCAGAGAATGCCCATCTGGGGATCCATCCCATATGCTTCCACCAAACCCAGTCACTATTACTGATGCCAAGAAGTGCTTGCTGACAGGATCTTGATATGGATGTCTCATGAGAGGCTCTGCCAGAGACTTACTGATATTAAAGAGGATGCTTGCAAGGTAATGATCGGACTTACATGGTGACTGCAATGGAGGAGAGAAAGGACTGAAAGAGAAGGAGTTTGTAACCCCATAGGAAGAGCAACATTATCAACCAACCAGTCCCCCCAGAGCTCTCAGGGACTAAACCTTCAACCAATCAGTACTTATGGAGTGACCCATGGCTCCAACCATATATGTAGCAGAGGATGGGATTGTCTGCCATCAATAGGAGGAGAAGGCCAAGGTTCTGTGTAAGGGAATGCCAGGGCGGTGAGGTGGGAATTGGTGAGTGGGAGTGGGAGTATTTTCATCGTAGCAGGGTAAGGGGAGTAGGAAGCAGAGAGGGTTGAAAGGGGATAGAATTTGAAATGTAAATACATAAAATACCTAATAAAAAAGAAACCACGCATTTAGAGTATCTTATGGGGCCTGGGACCATTACTACAATACCCAACAAAAAGAACATGTTCTCTTTGGCATTTTGCTGGTAATATATAGAACTCTGAGCTTGCTCTTCCCAGATTCTTAGAGACATCGTCTGAGGAAGTCAGTGTTTTTCAGTTATTCATTAATGACATCCTTTTGGAATAATAATAATAATAATAATAATAATAATAATAATAATAAAGAAATTAACAGAAGTAAGAAAAACTACAAGATATTGTTTTTCCTCCGGTGAAAAACAGTTTCAACCTGATTTAACTGGGATTTTTGTGAACTATATCCCTTAATCATAGTGTTATTTATTAAGGAAGGGATCTAGTTCTTGGTATGAGTTTTTCAAGTTATCTCCTGGTTGATCTCTGAGGTAGAGATGGCGTTAAAAAATCATCTAAATTTCTGAGAGTATATACACTGAACAATGAATATTCATGAGAATTGGGACTAGGTCTTTTGGGGCCAGGTTTAATGAAGAAGCTGTAATCCTGTAATCCAGGGACGTGCTTTTCTGTGTTAGTTGGAAATCTCCAGTAAGTAAAACCATGTGTGTGTGTGTGTGTGTGTGTGTGTGTGTGTGTGTGTGTGTTTCTATAACTCCATCCATCCAATATCTATATACATGTATATACATTAGAGTTATTTATTACAAAGTACTGATTGACATGATTATGGATGCCAAGAAGTTCCAATATTTTGAGTAATTTCAGCAAAAGCCCACACTTATAAGAGAAAATAAAGCCTGTCTCCCTGTTGACAAACTTCCTTCGATAATCCTATATCCCCTAACCCTTTGCAAACAGTTCCAACCAGTGGGGATGAAAATTTCATATACATGGGCCCATGAGGGTCATCTCATTCAAAGCACCATACTAAAGTAAACTTGAAAGCTATGAGGCCACAGCTATAATCTGACATTTAAGAGAAGAGGAGGAATCTATTATTTACAAGAAAAGTAAATGGAGAAAAAATGAGAAAGGAAAGGCAGAGGGAAGAAGTGAGATGTGAGGTAGAAAGGGAAAGAACAAGAGAAAATTGAGAAAAAGAACATTTAAGAAAAAAAGAGGAAAATAGGCTACAGAAGTACTTCAATTCCTTTTCCAGGGTCGGCTGGAAGTTGAAATGTTTCAGCTTGTAAGATATGCTCGTTATAAATGAAATATCCATTATAAGTCTCAATTTTCAAATTAGGCACATTAAAATTGTGTTTCTATTATATGAAAACAAAGAGTTGGAAGCTAGATTAATGGGTCCCAGAAAGATAAGTTCATATAATAAGAAACAAAAAAACCAAGTTGATATTTTATTTCTGTAGATGAAATTGTAAGGCAATGTTGTCATGGGTCTGAGGAGGGGGATCCCTGTGGAAAGCACCTCCTTGTAAATACAACAGCATCAGGTTGAAGCAATAGAGTCTGTGTTAAAATGCTGGTCATCACATTGTCTTCTTGGGATCTTCATGATGGCTATTAAGTAGACAACTTATACATATGGCGTCATAACTAAGTTTCATCAATAAATTGTAAAACACAGGCTTTGTTCAAGTCTGGAAAACCTGAAAAACTACGAGGCTAAGGTCTTTTATTTATTAATTTTTCTAGGTCGTTTTGCCTTAGCTTCTCAACTGCAGACAATGAAAGCAGGAGCATCTGCTGTTGTTCAAAACCAACTCGAGAGCTGGACAGCATGGAGCCTGGCTCTCTGACAGTGGAGAGTGATGTCAGTTTTGGACCCTGTGTGTGGACATACGAATGTAAAAATCAACTTCTATCCCATGTGTGTATCAGTGTGATACTAGCTTTTCTATTGTCCTAAAACTAAGCTGATGACTTGATTATTAAGCCAAGAGAAGCCATAGTTGTTTGAATAACGAAATGAGCACCAGTAGGGGAACTCAGTCTGAAGTTTTATTCCAAGCTTAGGAAAAAAATCAAAATCTCCCACCTGTGTTAATTTAATATGCAGGGTCTCGCTGTTTTGCAGATAGGCTTGTTTCTGTGATTGTTCACGATCCTTCCAAGCTAATAATAAAACCATCATAGACCCATCAAGCAATTCATTTTTTTTCACTTTTCACTTTTTTGTTGGAAAAAATAATAGAAGAAATGTCTTCCGATTGCTTTCATATCAAGATTCCAAGACAAGATGTATCAGACCAATGCTTGACAGAGTTTTACATGTCCTTTTATTTTTCAGTCCACACTGACAGAAAGTGGACAACTGACTACACTTAGAAATATGAAATTAAAGTGCAGTTCCTTCACGGCACATTCTGATATTAAGGTCTGTGATAGGCAAGGTCGAATATCAAGAATAAATTTGCACTCAGTCTGCTCAAAACACTCATAGAGCGTCATATCCTACAATGCCCAAAAGATGTCATGACCAATTCTATGAAAACACGAGGAGTAAAATGCACATTTGAGACTGAATCCCATGGCCACGGATTACGAGACATAAAGAATACCTGGGTCCCCATCTTTCACCAGCTTCCCTTTTGAATGTGTCCCACCCCACTATTCCTGCTTTCTTCACAGGAATTCTGTCCCATGTTACTGTTGGAAACAAAGTCTCTAAGCCTGGAAAGCAAGGATTAATTTTAATATACCTCCATATAAATGTGTTACTTAAACAAGGCTGACTTATGGTATTTAATTTAAAGAGTATATCTAAGCATTTCTATTAAATATTTATTTAATGAACCCTAGATTAATATTAGAAATATGCTTATGATTTTATGCCAAGGAAATTCTTCATTATATATGATTTATTTGAAACCAAGTTACAGAAAAACTCTTTCCAAATACTTAGGAATGATAAAGAGATATCATTTAAAAAGTTTAATAATACACCTATTATTGTAAGTTTTATTAAATTTCATTAATGCATCCCATTCATCATTTTCACAGGTATACCAAAAATTTAATAGCTGTAGCATTATATAATGCTTTGGTATCTAGTAATACTTTACTTCTTAGTTGTTTCATTATTTTTCTTCTGTTTATTTTTATATGAATTTAAGATTATATTTTCCTGTTGAAATAGCTATATCCAAATTTAATTACTACATTATTATATATGGAATAATAAAATGGAAATAACTTTATATATTATTAATCAATTTTTTCTTACTTATCACTGTATTGCTTTATAGTTTGCTGTTTAGCATAAAGTATATTTCTGATTAGAGTTCATTTAAGCTTCAGGTTATACTTTAATCTTAAAAATTAAGTTCTATTTGCTTTTAAACCTTGAATATAAATAAAAGATTTTTTATGGCTAGTATATACTCAACATTCAGCAGATAACTGTATTATTTGATATATTGGTCTATTGCTCTTTTACCCACACCACCACCAGATTTCATTTTCCTATAATTTTGTTTGAACATGTTTTCTATATTCATCCTAACTAAAATTATATTTTTGGCTTACTCTTGGTTCTCTGTAACGTCAACTCACTAATATTTAATTCCACTCTTTGATCTACACCTGCGGGTGAACAGCTCTGCTCTGGGGTTTTGGGAATTCTCATTTTTTCCCACAAGTTCCAGGAGTGAGCACATTGGTGCAAAAGTGAGTGGAACTTTATATTTCGGTCCTAAATTTTTATATGATTTTTATTCCCGCTAAGAACCTAGAATTTCACCACTATCTCATGGACCTCTGGGGTGAAGAATTTGCTGAGCCTATTTATTTTCAATTCCTTGTTGCAAATTTACTTCTGGTAGCACTGTTCCTAGTATTGCATCTACTCTATACATTCTGTATGTTTGAATGGAAAAAAATGGAAGAAATGCATTAGAAACATTTGTAATATAACCAGAAAAAGTTCCCAGCTAAAATATAAATCTAAGCAGTTTAGACAATGAAAATGTCAACAGAAAAAAAGATGACACATTTGTTGATATTTGGTTTATATTTTACAAAAATATAAAGAGAATTGTGAAACTGTGCAGCCCAATGATGGAAAATCCAGAGAAACCATTAAAATAAGTTTTTAACTTTAGATATACAGATTTGATGACCAGGAAGGAAGAAAATAATCCTTGCTTCATCTGAAGGTAGCATGTTGTCATATATTCTCTGATAAATCCATCTTCTTCAGCAAATGAATTAGGGGAAATTCTAGAGATAGAAGGGTCATTATGGTAGAGAGTCACGTTCATCTTGGAGCATAAGGTAAGCCCCTGAGAAAGTCTCTAATCACACACCCTCAGTGCATGTCACCTAACTGAAAATCCTGCTGAAGATGGCATTTAAGGTATCATGAAATTGATAGTGGGGGAAAGAACTCTAATGGTGGAAAATCCTCTCAAGAAGATTGCAGTTATCTTCCCCCTTAGCAACACTGGAAAGGATGTTAAGTATCACGGCAGACTTTGTAACTTAAAACTAGGAAATAAATAACAAGTCGTTTTGTTTTTGATTTCTTAGGCTTTTAACTCATCCATGAAGGGCCAAGTAAACTGTGTCTATGATTTGATATACATATATGTGGAAGAATGGAGAATCATTCTCACCCATTTAATCATCAACTATGTTATTTGTAGAGAAGGAATATGAAATACACTCATAACAATCTTTCAATGCAGACACTATTGTTGTTACTTATATATTTATTGTTTCTGTAAGCACATGATTTTAACACTTTTACTCAGTGTAATATTCTATTACTTTTTCTTCATTTCTTTTCTAATAATGTTCACTAGAGATTGTAAGGAACCTCTTCCCTGCACAATTGTCCTCCTTGTCCTTATCTAATTTTGGATAACCCTTTATGAAGCATTTATTTTTTATAATGATCTACCAAATGCTGTACATCTGCCAATGAAAACAGATAGGGTTTGAGAGGGCTGAAATGCATGATGCCAACACCTGTTCCTAGCTCATATTATAAAATAAATTGTGAAAGCATGTTTGAAACCATAAAAGAAATCATTATAATTTTAGGGTAAGCTTTACTCTTCTGTGCTCCTACAAAACAGCTCCCACAAATGGTCACTCGGCATTTGAAGGAAAAACTCAGAGTTTTCCCACATTTATTTAGATTTATTTTTCACTTGAACATTAAGAATCGGTGTTGAATGCAATTTAATTGTAGAACTCTTGCCTATCATGAAGTCATTAGTTAAATGTCTGCTATGAGATAAACCAGGTAAGTTGCTACAAACGTTTAATTTTATCTCTAAGGGGTAGTAGCAAGAGGATCAGAAGTTCAAAGTTAAATAATATATTGTGAGCCAACTGGCATCCATGGAATCCTAGCAAACGTACAGTAATAGTTCTGTGGTTAAAAACATGCATTCTTCTGGTAGAAACTTTAAGTTTGATTCCAAACACCTACAACCAGTAGCTGACAGTGTCTATTATCTCAGCTCCAAGGAATGCATCACCCTTCATGGATAAACATCCCATTGATTCAAAATTCCAGACTCAGACACTCAAGTACACATAATTTAAAACAATTAACTTAAAATCAAATAAACTATTTCAAAATGAATATAATATTAGATTATATAATTATACTATGATTATTATGAGCCTTCTATTGTCACTGCAATAGTCTTCCAAGTTCCACAGTAGGGGTCTGAAACAGTAATGGTAGGAGACCTGCTTTATGCACATTTTTTCTTACAAGTACAAAGCAATGATAAAAGTTCAAGTGGTAATGAATGTAACAATGAATTAACTAATCATACATTGTAGATGTGGTAACACTGTAGTATAATCAGAATTATTTGAATATCATTCTCAAAAGACTTCAGTGTACTATAGTTTTCATTTCTTTACTTCATTTTTCTTATTTTTATTAGCACTTGGAGAATGTAATACAGTATATTATGCCTTGATCACACTCACCTGCCTCTCCCGACTCTTGCCAGATCATTGCCAATCCAATCTGTGTAGACTTTGGTAAACAACATCAAGTAAAATTTGTGTTGCCTATGTTCTTACTTTTGGACTTGTGACTGTCCACTGGAGCTGTATTTTCCTATTGGGTAACACCTGACTAGAGTAACTGACTCTCCCTCCCTCTCCCAACAGTTATCAAATATCAATAGCTATTTAGCAAGCGTTTGAAATAATCCCTCCCCACGTTTATAATATGCCTTTCTTAACTTGCATGTACTAAGTTTATTCTGCCCCAGCCACTGGGGGGCTCATATACACAACTGCTTTGCTGTGTCCACAAAATGCCTTTCTAGAGCTCACCCAGCACTATGGAATTTAGAACCTCTCTGACTTCTCTTCAGCAAGGATTCTTGAGTCTGGGGAGATATACAATACTTACTTAGGACTGAGAATCCACAATTTGATGGTCTTTGAAAACCTACTGACAAATGACTCCAAAAATCATTCCTGGATTCTTGGCATGGGGCCTTTTACATGTTTGCACATGGTGTCTGGTAGGTGAACTCTTACCATGTTGTTGGATAATTCCAGTTAAACTCTTTTGTATATGATTCTGTATATTTAGGAAGCCTGTACATTTTGAACAATCTATCATCTTTATTTTTCATAATTCTCACATTTCTTTGATTATTTTTATCTAGCTCTTCTTTGTACTCTCATCTCTCTGCTTCCTGCCTCTCAAATTCCTGAATGTTTTTGCTTGGACTTTTCTTGGAAGATGGGAATAAATGTTTCTTTTCTACAGTTAGGATATCAAATGGTAGATGAAAGGAATGGTTGCAGGTGATTTGGTGAATGACTTTATTTGGTCTGATTATTGGTGCATGGGTGATGGGTCCTACAGAAATGAAGATGACTCCATAAGAATTGCTTCATGGAAAAATTCTGCCCCAAGTGAAACATGACTTCACACTAAAGAGTGTGCATTTTGTTTAACATTGCAACATCAAGTTGTTATTGTCAATTGCAATGTTCATACTAGATATTCTCGCAATCCAATGTTGTAATGTGTTAGGTTAATTTACTTTGGGAATTTGTCTTGAGACACATTCACTGCCTTTAGTTGGCTATTCAAAAGTCATTTAAGTTCCCATCTCCAAGCTAATCTACTCTAGTCCAAATTGCATGGAGATAGGACAGTGCTGGATGCGAAAAATGAGGAAACAGAGGAATCAGGGAGGAAATGATGTCTCTGCTGTGTGCCTTTAACGTACCCCTCAACCCTTCTTCTACCACCCACAATCATTATGGCAGAAGCTGGACTCTGAGAATCACAGTTGATTTGATGAAGATGATAATGGCCATCAGTACTCAGAAGTCAGTCATCCACAACAAAGGTCCAAAGAATGCATTCCCTCTCATCTTATTATTGCAAGAAAACACCATGAGCCATAAAGCAAGCTGGATGGGGGAGGGGTTATATAGCTTACATGTTCATATTTCTGTTCTTCACCAAAGAAAGTCAAAACAGAAAATCAAGCAGAACTGGAACCTGGAGTCAGGAGCTGATGAGAGGTCATGGAAAGCTACTGCTTACTGAATTGTTCAGTCTGTATCCCTATAGAATTAAGGACTACCAGCCCAGGGATAGCACCACTCACCATGAACTGAGCCCTCCCACATTGATCACGATTTTAAAAAAATGCCTTACAGGTGGATCTCATGAAGACATTTTCCCAACTGAGGCTCCTCTTCACTGGTGACTTGACTTTGTGTCAAGTTGACACAAAACCAGCCAGTATACCTCTGGAACCTCTAATTCTTATAATTTTGTTTATTGTGCTGGATAGTTTTATGTCAACTTGACACAAGCTAAAGTCATCTGAGAGAGGCAACCTAAATTAACAAAAATGTTTCCATAAGCAGGCTGTAGTCAAGCCTATAGGGCATTCCCTTAATAACTGATTGATGGGACAGGGCCAAGGCTATTATGAGTGGAACCATCCCAGGTTGTGTCCCTGGTTTCCAATAAAAGAGCAGCTTGAGGAAGCCATAAGGGGAAGCCAGTAAAAAGCACCTGCCTCTCATTGCACTCCCCATGAAAATACCAGTTCCCACATCTAAGTTCATAAACTGCTAGAGTTTCTGTCCAGGTTCCTAATAATAAACAACAACATGAAAATGTAAGCCAAAGAAACCAACTCCTCCCTAATTTGCATCCTTTTGTGATGATTTATTACAGCAACTATAATCCTATCTAGAATGGAATTTGGTCCGAGAGTGAAGTATCACTATGGGATACCTGACTACATTGTTTTAGGAAGGATTGTTAAAGAACTTTGGAACTTTGACTGAGAAAAGCCATTGTGTTCAAAGCTTGGAGAGCTGTCTTGTGGAAGCTGGGAAGCTAAGAATGTTGAGAGCAAGCAGATGATAGAGTATAGACTTGAGAGGTTTCAAATGTTAAGTTTGAGTGCCTAATGAGTCTATCAGTATCATATACTGTTTTGAGTAAAGAATTTGTGCTCCTGGTGAACAGGAACTGAAAAAATGACTGGGCTTGATACCAGAACAACAGAAGTGAAACTTTTGCTTTAATGGGGAAATTGATGCTGATTAGATGGAGCTGAGAAATCGGGTGAAATAAAAAAGAAACCAGCATCATTGAAGTGAAATTTTGGGGGGAAGTGATTCATGAGTGTCAGCACTTGGAAGCTATGCTCCAGAGTGTCCATGGTTGTACTTTATGTTGGCATCTAAATGTGGTCATGTGTAAGAGTCTCCTGAGTGGTATGGGTTTTGAAGTCATGAAAGGATCATGGATAGCAGCTGAGGTTTGCCCTTGTGAGAAGCCAGTAGAGATCACTGGTGAGGCTGAAAACGGAGTTAAAGTGGATGTTCAGGATTGAAACGGTCTCAGGAAAAGAATTTGAGACTTTGCACCATGAAGATTACAAAGAGAGGCTATTGATAAAAACACAGTCCAGTTGCAGTAGAAGACACCATCATTTTGGAGATGCCAGTACCATCAGAGTAGAAGACACCATCATTTTAGAAATACCAGTACCATAAGATAACTGCCAAGAATGGCAGCTAAATTCAAGTAGAGTCGTCCTGAGTCTAGAAAACCACATGTGTCTTTTGCAGAAAGTAGAAGGGCCCAAGGCTTTGGAGGATCCCAGAAGATTGTGAGTGAATCCCAGATACTGGACATATGGTAATTTATACTGTTGTAGTTTGGTTTAGCTTTGATCTGATTGTTACTGTGCCATGGTTCTTCCCTCTTGAAATAATAATATACTTAACTTTTATTTTATAGCAGCCTACTGTTAAAAGAATTTTGGTTTTGAATGAGTGGATTATTTCTTTAAAAGACTAGAGTTAAAACAAATCTTTCAATTGGTAAGACCATGAGACTTTTTATGTTTGCAAAATGTTTCATATTGTGATGTTTATGGTAATATGTGTTCTTGGAGATGACCAAGAAAGAAAATGTATGACTGTACTGTGACTTATTTGTGTGTCTAGTTGACAAGGGATCAATTGTATTGGATGTTTTTTGTCAACCTGACATAGCTAAAGTCATCTGAGTGGAGAGAAGCTCAATTAAGAAAAATGTATCTATAAGATCAGGCTGTAGACAAGCCTATAGGTCATTTTCTTAATTAGTGATTGATGGGGCAGCCCAGCCCATTGTAGATGTTGCTACCCCTGGGTGGTAACCCTGGGTTCTTTAAGAAGGGAGGCTGAACAAGCAATGGGCAGCAAACCAATAACTAGCACTGTTCCATGGTTTCTGCATCAGCTCCAGCCTTCAGCTTCCTACCTGCATAGGTTCCTTGTTTATTTGATGTTTTGCTAGGTAATGTTTTCTTATTTCTATTTCTGGATGAAAAAAGAGTGAAGGAGCCACAGAGTATGCAGGGAAAAAGAGGACAAGACCCTCTAAAGGAAATTAAGCAAAGCTTTTAGAACTCACAGAGAATTAAGCAGCATGCATGTGGTCTATAACAGATTTCCTGCATATATATTATAGCTTGGAGTGTAGCGTTTATGGGATTCCAGAGTGTGTAAATAAGTTGATCTCTGATAATTGTGCCTTCTTTTGGGATCTTTTCCTTCTGGTGGTTTGTCCCACCCAACTTCAATAAGATGAGTTTTTAAATCTTATTATATTTTATTTATTATCTTCTGTTGCTATCTTTTAGATGCCTGTTCTTTTCTAATGACAGACAGAAATGCAGTGGATCTGGATATGTGAGGAGATGAGTAGGAACATACAAGGATTAGAGGGAGGTGAACTGTAATCAGGAAATACTATATCAGAACAAAGATCTATTTTCAATAAAAGATTAAATAAAAAATAAATTTCCTCCTTTTTGTTCTCATTAACAGCTAAATTTCCTCTCAAAGCTTATGACTTATGTTAATCATCTATCTTATTGCAGGTTTTAACACATACCAGAACAAGTGTAATTGCTAAGGAATCAAAGGAATAAGCAAACCAATGGGCAAGCAGTGAACGAATAATCCAGTCAAATACTTTTCTTCCCACTGTGCTCTGCTTGGTCACATCATCGCTCTTCACTTCATGCAACACACAAGACGACAGGAAGAAAGCATCTAATCCTTCACCCTTCTTCAACAGGCCTTGCATTTTATTTTTATATACATTAAGACATAATTCATTTGGTGGGATCTATAAAATATGCAGCCAATCTGGATATTGTTTGGTTGAACAATTTATAATTAATCAAATTAATAATGTACTTCCGGGATTTGATGATGTCATTGGTCAGGAGAATTTTATGGGGACTAGGTAAGGTGCATGGGTGTCTTCTAAGACAATTTTGCAAATATTACATTATAACTCCTTCCGTGCACTTTGCTAGATATTTTTCATGAGGTCTAAAGCAGTTCTGTAAATATAATCTTAAATTCTTGCATACAGGTAATTTCTAGGTAACTATATTTACTTAGATGAGCTGAAACACTTTGGTAACATGGCATTCACTAATTGTAAAAGAACTGAAGCCTCACAGACATACACAAAATAAAATTGAAAACTGTAATAATTATGATTTAATAACACTATTTTATTCATGATTCTGTATTATACGTGGAGCAGAAATACTTGTGACCTTATACTTTCACACATAAATGCATTTTAATTTAGATAGTATCGTTCTATTAAAACAAGAATCTTTCCAGAACTATTCATTTGAATAAAATTGTTTTTAAATTTTTAATAGGACTAACTCAAGGTCAATAGTTCTTCATATATATAAATATTAACCTCAACTTTTGTTCTTTTTCTCTCCAGCAATGGCCCCAAGGCAAATAAGGCCTACTAATTTTTATAATATGCAATTTGTTTTGTAAAGTAAGTCAGAATATTTTTACTTCATAAAAATACCCTGTATAGCAAATTTTATAAATAATATTTCTAGCTCACTAAAACAATACAGATTTAGCAAAATAAAATATATGGCTACAATCTTGTGCACAATTCGGTAGAACAAAAATCATAGTTTTTCCTGTGTGTACATTGCCAGTTAAATAATAATCATATAAACTAATTGCAAGAGTTAGATAATTTATAGAATAAATTCCTACTAGAGATTCATTCCTTTTGGTTACAGTGTTATTAAATGAATGCAGCACTTAAAGAATTATTTTAAAATGTAGTAATGTAAAAATTACATTTTTGTTTAATTGTATATTGAAAGGAGGACCCCCTGCCATGCACTGTGAGTGTGTGTGGGGGTGGGAAAAAGAAGGTGTTACAGGAACCCAGTCACTCCCCCAGAGTGGCTATAGGAATTGATATCAGTATGACATACTTTTTTGCAAACATCATTACTCGTGGCAACCTGCCTATCTTTCCATGCCATTAACAACTTCTCTAATAAATCTCTCACCCAAAAGGCCAATTCTTCTCAGAGCTCCTTTTGAACCAACTCCCTGCCCAACCCAAGTTTCCAGAATAAAAGTGTTAGGTCATATTAAGTTGTAAATAATAAACAGTAATTGGTAAATGCTTTCTATATCCTATTTGAAGTGTTGCACATTTTATCCATAAATGTTTTAAATTTTAAAAGTGTAGTCCATCTGGTCAACTATTAACTTACATTTAACTTCTGTATCTGAATATACTTCACAAATGCATCATTTTTGGGGACTACCAGACAAATATGTGTGGCATTTCCTTCCCTGCACCACTGATAACAGTATGCTTTGGTCAGGAAACCTTGCCTAACAAAGAGCTTAAACACCCTTATGGCCTCTGTTTGGTATATTTTTACTTGTTTAAAATATCCATATTTTCTTGTTTGGCTTAAGCATGCATATCATATGATAGCTACCAGATTCATTGTCTGTATGTTCCAAGGGGAAGAACTGTGGGAAGGGATGGGGAGATACCCTCCATTGCCTGGAAAACCCTTCTACCTAAGAGATTGTTCACACTGGCCATATAGATGGTTGTTTCTTTATTCTTCTTAACTTTCTCCTTCCTTTCTTCTTTCCTTCTTTCACTCCCTCTCTCCCTTCCTCCCTATGGTCTCCCTCCCTTCTTCCCTATCTCCTCCCTCCATCCTAGCTCTCTTTTCTTCTTTCCTTCTTTCCTTCCTTCCCTCTTTCCTTCCTTCCCTCCCTCCCCCCTCTCTCCATACCTCCTCCTTCCTTCTGTCCTAACTCCCTTCTTCCATCCCTTTCTCTCCCTCCCTCTACTCTCCATCCTTCCCTCCTTCCTTAATTTGTTTCTTAAATTTGTTTACTCCTCTCTTTCTTCATTTCTTTATAAAAGAGTAAAACATTACTCCTCAAGTGCCCATATAAAATATATATTCTTTGTCTACTTTTGCACTTGGAAAAATGAAGTAATTGGCTTCTGGGAGCTCTCTCCCTCTCCCTCTTCCTCTCCCCCTCCATTCCTCCTCTTCCCTCCTTCCCTCCCTGCCTCCTTCTGTCTCTCTGTCTCTCTCTCTCTCTCTCTCTCTCTCTCTCTCTCTCTCTCTCTCTCCCTCTCTCTCTCTCCCCCCTCTCTCTCTGTCTCTCTGTCTCTGTCTCTGTCTTTGTCTCTCTCTCTGTGTCTCTCTCTGTGACTCTGTGTCTCTCTGTGTGTATGTGTCTCTCTGTCTGTCTCTGTCTCTGTCTCTGTCTCTGTCTCTGTCTCTGTCTCTGTCTCTCTCTCTCTCTCTCTCTCTCTCTCTCTGTTGGATATCTGATGCTACTCGACATCCTTCATGTGGTAAGGCATCTCCCTGAAGTGACAACAGGTATTACTTGCTCAGTGATATTCACCAACAGGAATTCTAATCAGCTTCTGGTGATTCTTCATTAATTCCCAATGTTTACGATCCAGTGTACTAAGCTGCTGTCTAGACTCGTAATTTTGTTCCATGCTATTTTTGCTTATGTTTTTTTTCAAGGAAATACCTTAGTGGATACAACTTTGATAGTATTGGTACTTTATAGGGAGGGATTTTTTTCTTATAGGGAGATATTTAATCAGACTTCACATGGTTCTCTACTTTAATATTTTTTTTGCTTCTTATTGGGACTATGACTAACTTAAGTGGAGGTTACACAAAAAACTCCAAAAGCAGTTTATTATATATTAATAATGTTTGTAGAGTGTCCATGAAGGAAACTTTTAAAACTGCCTCTCTTTTCTTTAAGCTGAAGTTAAGCTCAATGTTGCAAAGATTTGGAGCAAAGCCTTCCCTGGAGAATTTGCGCCATAATATTTTTATTGTTCATTTTATACTTATTTTATTTTATGAAGTATATGATTGTTTAGATTTCATGTATATATGTACACCACATGCATACCTGTACCTGGTACCTGTGGTGATTGGAAGAGGGCTTCAGATCTCTGGGTACTACAATAAGAGATGATTATGCATTATTTTGTGGCTTCTGAGAACTGAACTTCTTTTAGTTCTTCTGCAAGAACAAGTTCTCTTATCCACCTCGGCAGCCCCTATTATATATATATATATATATATATATATATATATATATGTATATATATACATATATATATATATATATAATCATCTTCTTACAGCTGATTTCTTGGGATAGGAGAATGGAATTATCATTGCTAGATTAGATCATCTCTAATGTGAATCACCTCCTTTGGATGTGAAGTGCTTGCTGACAGGAGCCTGGTATAGCTGTCCCCTGAGAGACTGTGCCAGAGCCTGACCAATACAGATGTTGATGCTTATAGCCAACCATAGATAGGACTGAGCACAGGGACCCCAATGGAGGAGTTAGGGGAAGCACTGAAGGAGCTGAAGGGGTTTGCAACTCCATAGGAAGAACAACAATATTAACCAACCAAATCCCCCAGAGCTCCCAGGGACTAAACGAGCAACCAAATAGTACACATGTAGGGACTATTTTAAAAGCATTTCTCCTAATCATATTGGCTCAGTCCATAGAGTGCTATCCAAGAGGACTTTCAGCTCTAAATGAAAGTTACCCTCTGTACTTCTAATATGTTGCACTAATAGTGTCCATATTAGTTGAGATGCAGTTAGTGCAAATGAAGAACAGATTTGGTGTGACCTTTTCCTTTGAATAACTAACATTCAAATTAAAATGAACACAAGATTATGATGGCAGCTTTAATAAAAGCACCACAGAGTTCTTTTGCAGACAAGGAGACTTAAACTTCATTTTAATGACATGAGTAAGTTAATTTATACATTTACTAGGAGATTGCTTACTAAATATTGCTATGAGCTTTGTAGCTCTGAATAAAATTTTAAGGTCTATATTTTATAAATTTTAGCACATAATTTATTTATTCTACTTAGATAATACACTCTTTTTCCTGATTTGTGTTAATTGATAATGTATTAGATGAATTTTCCCAGGGTAATCCAAATCATGAATTCAAAAGATAAATACATTATATTAATAAATTAACATTTTAATTCACAGTTAAACAGTTTTATTAGAGTTTCGGTATATATAAAAGAGAGGAAATAATTTCTTATTCTGTTTTCTTACACTATTCTTGACCATTTTAGAATTTGAAAAGTTTGGATTCAGAAAATTAATGATAGAGCTTTGTTTTTCTCAGTGGGTTTATGGAGAGCATTTCATGTCTTCTTCAATATTTTCATAATTAATTATCTGGATCAGATTTTTATCTGCCACAATGTGGCTTAAGTCTATGTGATTTTCAGTACATCACTTCAAATATCACTCTAAAATTTAGTATTTTATCTACACATTTTTGTAGTTCAAAATGTTAGTGATTTGAAGCATGATTTAAGGGGTAGAAAATCTATCATGGCTGGGAAGGCATGGTGGCTGGAGAATAATGTATCTGTTTTCTTTAATACCAAAGGAACGAGCTAGAGAAATACTATGTTGGTATTCAGCTACATTTCTCTGCTTTAAAGTTAATTCAGTCTTGGATTCTAGTTAATGGAACAGTGTTATCTAAAATAAGGGTGGGTCTTTTATTCTTCATCATTATGTACATCTAGAAACACCTTCACAGATATATCTAGAAGTATGTCTCCTACATAATTTTAAATCTAAGAATGTTGGGAATGAAAATTGATTATCATAAATCTGTTATTTGTCATGTTGACATATTGGAATATTGGAGGTAAGAGGGAGCGGTAGTGGGAACTGTGGTCAGGATGCAGTATATGAAAGAATAAATTAATAAAAATGCAAAATATACACAAGAATATTGTGATTCACCAAATTCCTTTTTCCTTACCATCCAGAGATGCATATCACAGAATTAATATGAATACTTCGTCTAGTTTATAACATTGGTTAACAAAAGTATATGTCACCAACACTCCCAATCTAGTTCACCATCTCTCTGGCAAGAACAGAGAAAGGAGCTAATGTGGCAATGTTCCATTCTGTGTGACAAAACATGTAATACTAGTCATGTATAAACTTGCTGTAGAAGGATTGAACTAATGGGTACAAGAAGTCAATATGACAAACTAACTGTTTGACACTGGAAGCAAGTCTTAATAAATGCTTTCCTTGTTGCCTTTGTCTGGTGTCTCTTCACAGCTATAGATAACTAAAACAAAGCATATTAAACAATTAGAAGAACACATAGAGATTCGCTGAAGAATTATAAGATGCTTTCTTTCTTTGCAGATTTACTGGCTTCAAAAAATAACAGCCTTGGGGTGGGGAAAAATAACAGCCTTGGTAAATTATTTCTTCATATGATATAGGCATTCTTTACAGGCCCTTGAAAGATGAATGCTCTGAGTCTCTGAGTATAAAAGGCTCTAAACAACAAAGGACAGATAAAAATTACAATTATATGTGGTTCATGCAATCACTCTTTAAAAAAATAAATGTTAAATTCTCAATTTGCACAAAAAGTCCTAAATGTTTTAGACAGAATAATTATACCATCTAGCAACCAGACCATACTGGGAAAACATTGTTATTATATCTGAAGAATAATATTATATTACATGGACATTTCAGATAAACTAACCAATGAGAGAAAGAATGAAAATGTGTTTTAGCAATCTGGATGCAGAGAGTAGAAACTGGAAATAATTCTGCTGCGTGACTACTAAGGAGAGACTCAAACATTAATACTACAATTTAGCTTAAACTATTGTCTATACATGAGTATGTAATCTGAAGGTTGTGTTAACCATGTGATCCTATCCAATGTATCAGGAGATACATTGTTTTGAAAGAAAGATATCCTAGAATTGAATTTGATATATTCCTTAATAAATATGTTTAACATCTCACCAGGAACTAATCACTGTGCAAGGTAGAGTACAAAATTAAACAGACTGTATTCTGGAACTTCTCAGCAAGCCAGAATGAAATGGCAACCCAGGAAATATTGAGTCGAACATTTATGAAAAACGTGACACTATTTGCTAGATTCACACAATATTCAGGGACCCTGGATCTAGTCTGATCAGTCAATGTTTCTAGAACCTGGCATAAGAGAAGTTTGCTTGATTTCTTCATTCACAAATGCAAAAATCTCATAACATTACAATATTTATGTAAAAATCCCCCTTTATATTTTCAAATGTTTGGAGCATCAAGGGAAATATTCTAGAATTGAACACTTACTTTTGCTTTCTAGAGGTGATGTTTTGAATCTGAAATATCCTTCGGTGAGTCGTGTCTGCCAAATGCCCAACGGTGGATACTGTTTGGGGAGGTTGCCAGGCCTATTTGATGGAGTTAGATCACTGAGGAGGGCCTGGCATGGCCTCCATGGGCATCTTCTGCTTCCTTGTCCACCAGGATATGTGAGACTTTTCCTTATCAACATAGGTGCTACCATTTTCTATTAACATGAATTTAGGAAATATACCCTTGCTAGAAACAAAAATTACTGAAACTATCCACCAAAAATAAATCCTATCCCTCTTAAGTTGCTCTTGGTGTGCATTCTGTCACATTGACAAGACAAGCAACTAACATGCTCAGTTTCTTAATTTTCTTCCTGTGTTTTTTTTCCTATTCTTTTTACCTGATTATTTTGGAAATAGTTGGAATTCATAAGTTTTTGCCATTCCTGATTAGTCCAGATATCATGTTTTCTATTATTATACATTTTCTTTGCTTCATTGCTGTCTTAAATGATCTGTTTAAGCCTGCACAGTTAGTAAAACAAATATGTATTTTTTATATATTAGAAATCTGTTTCTTCACCACAATACCTATTGCCTTAATTGTACTGCCAAAATGTTGAGCCTTCATTGATTTCTATCTTCAATACCTTGAAACTTTTATTCTGAAGGAAAAATGCCAGCTTTCTATAACATGCATCAATCCTAGCCTCTCAACCTACTCTGGTGAGAGATTCCCTTCTGTGGTATTTTTGGTGATACTCTATTATGAGTATCTTAGTTAGGGTTTTAATGCTGTGAACAGACACCATAACCAAAGCAAGTCTTCTAAGGACATTTAATTGAGACTGGCTTACAGGTTCAGAGGTTCAGGCCATTATCCTCAAGTCAGGAACATGGCAGCATCCAGGCAGGCATGGTGCAGAAGAAGCTGAGAGTTCTACATCTTCACCTGAAGGCTGCTAGCAGAACACTGACTTCCTGGCAGCTAGGGCGAGGATCTTAAGCTCAGGATCAGAGTGACACATCTACTCCAACACAGCCACACTTTATAATAAGGCCACTCCCTGGGCCAAGCATATACAGACCATCACAATGAATATCTGTAAGGGATGTCCTTCCATGAGGGATCCTGTTGTGATCTTCTCTCTGAATCTAGTCAAAGAAATATTAACAAAAGATGCAAAGCAGGCATTTAGTGACTAAAGAAAGTAGACACGAACTCATGAAATCACTGGGCACTTCTCTAGATTTTTGTAATCCATTATATAAACCAAATGTAACGACACATTACATAATCTCTTGTTAATTACAAAAGGTAAATTCTAGCATTTTAGTTTTTATAATGGTGTTTTCTGAGCTAGTATCACATTTAGGAACAAAAGCTGACACGCATCAACATGCCAACAGACTAATTATCCTTTTAAACCACTCAGAGTTTTAACAGTTGCAATTATGAAAAGAGGGTGTGATGACAAAAAGTGATCACCAGTCACAAAACTCTATGTCATTTTTCTCTGCACTCCGCCACCTTTGCCAGCCTGACATTGCAATGGTGTTAAGTGGCTATTCAGCTTCCCATGCTACAAAACTGAGGACTTATAAGTAATAAGATATTTTTGTTCTATTTTTCTACTGTGATCTTTGTTACTTGAAATTTTTATTTTTTCAGTATAAATTATAATAATGGCAGAGATGGTATATGCTGGTTTTTTGTGCCTAAAATGAATATAGTTTTCCTGTTCTGAGGGCAAAGACAAGGATTTTGGTTTTCTTTCATCTACTGCTTTGATTTTTCTTTTCACTATTGTGCTATATTGTGGCTTTGCTCATGTGGCCAATGTCCATGTTAATTTTACTAACACTTTAGGGACATATTTCTTATGACATGTAAAAATATCTTTTACTTGCCTGATGTAAATGTCATCACCTAGGTTTACTGCCACCATCTGCTAACATAGACCTGAAGGCTTATAGCCTCCCTATAATCTAATCAAGACCTAGAGTGTTTTCAGGCTCTGAGACATACTGCCGAATAAGCTCACCCCTTCCTGCTTCTTTCTGATCATACTTTGGCGGGTTCAAGTCAGCTTTCTGACTCAAAATCTTCTCTAAGCTGATTTAATCTAGCCAGTCTCTCTCTCCTCTCCTCTTCTCTCTCTCTCTCTCTCTCTCTCTCTCTCTCTCTCTCTCTCTCTCTTTCTCTCTCTTCTTGTGAGAGTTGGCCATATTCTACTCTGTCAAATCCTCATCTGAATCAACATTTAGTCTGCCACTCGACTAGATATCACTTTTGAATATGGGTGCTTCCTTTTACAAACTAATTTTACCTTCCTTGTTTGGGATCAAAGTGGTGTACTAGGGCATGACGGTATTACAGCCAGAGGGATTGAAAGTGTGTGCCAAGAGCTGAGATGCACAACTAGAAATAGTTTTTTTTTCCAGTAAATAAAAAATTCTTTGGGTTCTCTGTGTGATCAAATATCCTGCAACAATAACTGGACCCATGTATGCTAGTAGCAGCTGTAAGCATGACTTTACAGATCAAGTTAAAATTTCAAGGTTAACAGTCTGAAGACAATGTGAATATTTTTATAATATCTATAGTTTTGTAAAAGGTTATTATATGCACAAATACACACCAAGGTCACACTTTCAATAAATCATATATTTTGTACTTTAAAAATGGCTAATATAGAATGAACCAAGCACTATATTTCAAACCTTTTTATTTATTATTACTTAGAAAAGAAAAGAATGCTACCCATCTCCATCTGCACCCAGAGCTAAGGTTGTCCAACAGCCCTCCAAACACAAAACCTGCCCCTATAGAGCTGGTCTCTCAGGAGTGCTTTCACTCCTAAGCCCAGAGGTGAGGCCCCACTTTTGGTCCACTAACTGCCCAACGAGGGACCCTCCAGGAGCACAAAGGGCACAGAAACCATGGAACAACCTGGGAAAGGACAATTCAGGACTCCATATACACCCAGAGCTAAGGCAGACCCAGTTTCCTCCAGACTCAAAACCTGCCTGCAGAGAGCTATTCTCTCAGGACTGCTCTCACTCTTAAGATCAAAGACTCAAAGGCCCACAGGAAAGACAAGCTCCAGTCTGAGACAGCAAGACCAACTAATGTCGGAGATAACCAGATGGCAAGAGGCAAGCTCAAGAACCAAAGCAACAGAAACCAAGACTATTTGGTATCATCAGAACCCAGTTCTCCTAGCACAGGAATTACTGGATACCCCAAAATACTATAAAAGCAAGATTTGGATTTAACATCACCTCTCATGATGTGGACATTAAGAAGAACATAAATAACTCCCTTAAAGGAATACAGGAGAATGCAGACATACAAGTAGAAGCCCTTAAAGAGGAAACACACACACACACACACACACACACACACACACACACACAAAAGCTTTAAAAGTTTACAGAACACAACCAAACAAGTGAAGGAACTGAAAAAAATCCAGGATCTAAAAGTGGAAATAGAAACAATAAAGAAATTACAAAGAGAGAGAACTGTGGATAGAAAACGTAGGAAATAGATCAGGAGACATAGATGAAAGCATCACCAGCGGAATACAGGAGATTGAAGAGAGAATCTCAGGGGCAGAAAATGTCTTAGAAATCATGGACAGAATAATCAAAAAATGCAAATTGCAAAAATCTCCTAACTCAAAACATCCAAGAAATCCAGAACAGTGAGAACACCAAACATAGGGAGAATAGGTATAGAAGAGAGCAAAGATTCCCCAGGGAATTAAAAGGCCAGTAAATATCTTCAACAAAATTATAGAATAAAACTTCCCTGACCTAAATGAAGAAATGTCCATAAACATACAAGAAGCCTACAAAACACCAAACAGATTAGAACAGAAAGGAAATTTCTCCTGTTGCATAATAGTCAAAATACCAAATACACACACACACAAAGAAAGAATATTAAAAGCAGTAGAAGAAAAAGGTCAAGTAAAATATAAAGGCAGACCTATCAGAATTAAGACAGACTTCTCACCAGAGATGATGAAAGCCAGAAGATCCTGGGCAGATGTCATACAGTCTGTAAGAGAGCACAAATGACAGCCCATGCTACTATATTCAGCAAAACTCTCAATTTCCATAGATAGAGAAACCAAAATATTCCATGATAAAACCAAATTTATACACTATCTTCCTACAAATCCAGCCCTACAAAGGATAATAGATGGAAAAGGCCAACACAATAAGGGAAACTACACCCTAGCAAAACCAAGAATGTAATTTGCTTTCAACAAACACAAAAGAGAACCACACAAACATAATTCCACATCTAACAACAAAATAACAGGAAACAATTATTATTATTTAATATCTCTTAGCATCAAGGGACACAATTCTCCAATAAAAATACATAGACTAACAGACTGGATTTATAAACAGGACCCAACATTTGGCTGCATACAGAAACCACACCTCAGTGACAAAGACAGACACTACCTTAGAGTAAAAGGCTTGAAAAAATTTTCCAAACAAATGGTCCCAGGAAACAAGCTAAAATAGTCATTCTAATAGTGAAGAAAATAGACTTTAAACCTAAAGTTATCAAAAAGGTAGGGAAGGACACTGCATACTACTCAAAAGAAAAAGCTACCAAGATATCTCTCAGTTGTGAACATCTATGCTCTAAATGCACATTTGTAAATGAAACTTTACTAAAAAGCTCAAAGCATACATTGCATCACACACAATAAGAGTAGGAGATTTCAATGCCTCACTCTCATTATGGAAACAGAAACTAAACAGAGACATAGAGAAACTAACAGAAGTTATGAACTAATTGAAATTATCACACACACACACACACACACACAGACACACACACACACACACAAAACATTTTATTTTGAAACAAAAGACTATACCTCCTTCTCAGCACTTCATGGTACCTTCTCCAAAACTGACCATATAGTCTGTCACAAAACAGACTTCAATAGATACAACAATATTGAAATAATCCCATGCAATCCTATCAGAACCCCATGGACTAAGGCTGGTCTTCAATAACAAAAACAATAGAAAGCCCACATACACATGGAAGCTAAAAAATGTTCTACTCAATGACAACCCGGTCAAGGAAGAAATAAAGAAAAAAAATTAAAGACTTTTTAGAATTTAATGAAAATGAAGGCACAAGATATCCAAACTTATGTGATACAATGAAAGCAGTGCTAAGAAGAATATTCATAACTGTCACTGCCTCCAAAAACAAACTAGAGAGAGCATACACTAACAACTTGACAGCATACCTAAAAACTCTAGAACAAAAAGAGGAAATACACGCAAAGAGAGTAGACAGTAGGAAATAATCAAACTCAGAGGTGAAATCAAGCAAGTAGAATAAAAAACAACTATACAAAGAATAAAGAAAACCAGGAGCTGGTTATTTGAGAAAATCAACAAGATAGATAAACCCTTAGCCAGAAAACGAGAGGGCAGAGAGACAGTATCCAAATTAACAAAATCAGAAATGAAAAGGGATACATAACAACATAATTTGAGGAAATTCAAAAATTATCAGATTCTACTTTAAAAGGCTACACTCAACAAAACTGGAAAATCTGGATGAAATGGACAATTTTGAGACAGATACTAGATACCAAAGTTAAATCTGGATCAGATAAACCATCTAAACAGTCCCATAACCCCTAAAGAAATAGAAACCGTCATTAAAAGTCTCCCAACCAAAAAAAAAAAAAAAAAAAAAGCTGAGGACCAGATGGATTCAGTACAGAATTCTATCAGACTTTCAAAGAAGACCTAATAGCAATACTCTTCAAACTATTGCACAAAATAGAAACGGAAGGAACCCTAACCAATTCATTCTTTGAAGTCATAATTATGCTTATACCTAAACCATACAAAGACCCTACAAAGAATGAGAGCTTCAGATCAATATTGCTTATGGATATCAGTGCAAAAATACTCAATAAAATTCTTGCAAACCAAATCCACGAACACATCAAAATCATCACTCACCATGAGCAAGCATCCCAGGGATGCAGTGTTATATGGAAATTCATCAACAGAATCTACTATATGAACAAACTCAAAGGAAAAAAACCTCATAATCATTTCATTAGATGCTGAGAAAGCATTTGACAAAATTCAACACCCCTTCCAGTTAAGTCTTGGAAAGATCAGAAATTCAAGGGCCGTAACTAAACATAGTAAAAGCAATAAACAGCACACCAGTAGGAAACATCAAACTAAATGGACAGATACTTGAAGCAATCCCACTAAAATCAGGGACTAGACAAGGCTGTCCACTCTCTCCCTACCTATTAAATATAGTACTAGATGTCCTCGCCAGGGCAATTAGACAACAAAAGGAGGTCGAAGGAATACAAATTGTTTAGGAAGAAGTCAAGTATTTGAATATGGTGCGATAGCCCCAAAACTGAACCATAGAACTCCTAAACCTGATAACCTCAGAAAAGTGCCTGGATATAAAATTAACTTAAACAAATCTGTAGTCTTCCTATACTTAAAGGATAGACAAAATGAGACAGAAATTATGGAAACAACACCCTTAACAATAGTCACAAATAATATAAAATAATTTGGTGTGACTCTAACCAAGATCTGTAGAACAAGAACTTCATGTCTCTGAAGAAAGAAATTTAAAATGTTCTCAGAAGATGGAAAGATCTCCCGTGCTTATGGATTGGTGGATTAATTTATTAAAAATGGCCATCTTGGTGAAAGCAATCTACAGATTCAATGCAATCTCCACCAAAATTCCAACTCAGTTCCTCAGAGATTAAAAAGAGCAATTTGCAAATTTATTTGAAATTACAAAAAAACAGGATTGCAAAAACTTCTCAACAATAAAAGAACTTTTGGTGAATCACCATTCATAATTTCAAGCTATATTACAGAACAATAGTGATAAAAAACTGCATGGGAATGCTATAGAGACAGGCAGGTAGAACAATGGAATATAATTGGAGACCCAAATGAATCCAAACCCTTATGGTCACTCAATCTTTGATAAAGGAGCTAAAACCATCAAATAGCAAAAGACAGCATTTTCAATAAATGGCACTAGTTCAATTGGTAGTCAGCATGTAGAGGAACGCAAATTGACCATTACTTATCTCTTCGTACAAAGCTGAAGTCCAAGTCAATCAAAGACCTCCACATAAAACCAAATACACTCAAACTAATAGAAGACAAAGTAGGGAAGAACCTAGAACACATAGGCAAAGGAGAAAATTTCCTGAACAGAACACCAATGGCTTATGTTCTAAGATGATGAATTGACAAATGGGACCTCATAAAATTACAAAGATTCTGTAAGGCAAAGGACACTGTAAATAGGACAAAATGGCAACCAACAGATTACTAAAAGATCTTTACCAATCCTACATCCAATAGAGGGCCAATATCTAACATATACAAAGAACTCAAGAAGTCAGACTCCAGAGAATCAAACAACCCTATTAAAAAATGGGGTACAGCGCTAAACAAAGAATTCTGAACTGAGAAATATCACGGCTGAGAAGCACCTAAAAAATGTTCAACATCCTTTATCATCAGGGAAATGAAAATCAAAACAACCATGAGATTCCACCTCACATCAATCAGAATGACTAAGATCAAAAATTCAGGTAATAGAAGATGCTGGCAAGGATGTGGAGAAAGAGGAACACTACTCCATTGTTGGTGGATTGCAAGCTGGTTCAGCCACTCTGGAAATCAATCTGGCATTTCCTTAGAAAGTTGGATATAGTACCACCTCAGGACCCAGCTATACAACTCCTGGGCATACACCTAAATGATGCTCCAACATATAAAAAGGACTTATATTCCACTGTGTTCATAAGAGTCTTATTTATACTAGCCAGAAGCTGCAATTAATCCAGATATCCTTCAAGAGATGAATGGATACAGAAAATGTGGCATATTTATACAGTGGAATACTACTGAGCTATTAAAAACAATGATTACCAGCAGCTTGACAGCACACCTAAAAGCTCTAGAACAAAAAGAAGCAAATACACCCAGGAGGAGTAGAAGGCAGGAAATAATCAAACTCAGAGCTGAAATCAACCAAGTAGAAACAAAAAGGACCATAGAAAGAATCAACAGAACCAAAAGTTGGTTCTTTGAGAAAATCAACATGATAGATAAACCCTTAGCCAGACTAACGAGAGGACACAGAGAGTGTGTCGAAATTAACAAAATCAGAAATGAAAAGGGAGACATAACTACAGATTCAGAGGAAATTCAAAAAATCATCAGATCCTACTATAAAAGCCTATATTCAACAAAATTGAAAATCTGCAGGAAATGGACAATTTCCTAGATAGATGCCAGGTACCGAAGTTAAATCAGGAACAGATAAACCAGTTAAGCAACCCCATAACTCCTAAGGAAATAGAAGCAGTCATTAAAGGTCTCCCAACCAAAAAGAGCCCAGGTCCAGATGGGTTTAGTGCAGAATTCTATCAAACCTTCATAGAAGACCTCATACCAATATTATCCAAACTATTCCACAAAATTGAAACAGATGGATCACTACCGAGTACCTTCTATGAAGCCACAGTTACTCTTATACCTAAACCACACAAAGACCCAACAAAGAAAGAGAACTTCAGACCAATTTCCCTTATGAATATCGACGCAAAAATACTCAATAAAATTCTGGCAAACCGAATCCAAGAGCACATCAAAACAATTATCCACCATGATCAAGTAGGCTTCATCCCAGGCATGCAGGGATGGTTTAATATACAGAAAACCATCAACGTGATCCATTATATAAACAAACTGAAAGAACAAAACAACATGATCATTTCATTAGATGCTGAGAAAGCATTTGACAACATTCAACACCCCTTCATGACAAAAAAAAAAGTTCTGGAAAGAAGAGGAATTCAAAGCCCATACCAAAACATAGTAAAAGCCATATACAGCAAACCAGTTGCTAACATTAAACTAAATGGAGAGAAACTTGAAGCAATCCCACTAAAATCAGGGATTAAACAAGGATGCTCACTCTCTCCCTACTTATTCAATATAGTCCTTGAAGTTCTAGTCAGAGCAATCAGACAACAAAAGGAAATCATGGGGATACAGATTGGTAAAGAAGAAGTCAAAATATCACTATTTGCAGATGATATGATAGTATATTTAAGTGATACCAAAAGTTCCACCAGAGAACTACTAAAGCTGATAAACAACTTCAGCAAAGTGGCTGGGTACAAAATTAACTCAAATAAATCAGTAAATCTAAATAAATCAAATAAATCTACACAAAAGAGAAACAAGCCGAGAAAGAAATTAGGGAAATGACACCCTTCATAATAGGCCCAAATAATATAAAGTAACTCGGTGTGACTTTAACCAAGCAAGTAAAAGATCTGTACAATAAGAACTTCAAGACTATGAAGAAAGAAATTGAAGAAGACCTCAGAAGATGGAAAGATCTCCCATGCTCATGGATTGGCAGGATTAACATAGTAAAAATGGCCACTTTACCAAAAGCGATCTACAGATTCAACGCAATCCCCATCAAAATTCCAATCCAATTCTTCAAAGAGTTAGACAGAACAATTTGCAAATTCATCTGGAATAACAAAAAACCCAGGATAGCTAAAACTATTCTCAACAATAAAAGGACTTCAGGGGGAATCACTATCCCAGAACTCAAGCAGTATTACAGAGCAATAGTGATAAAAACTGCATGGTATTGGTACAGAGACAGATAGACCAATGGAACAGAATTGAAGACCCAGAAATGAAGCCACACACCTATGGTCACTTCATTTTTGATAAAGGAGCCAAAACCATTCAATGGAAAAAAGATAGCATTTTCAGCAAATGGTGCTGGTTCAACTGGAGGTTAACATGTAAAGAATGCAAATCGATCCATGCTTATCACCCTGTACAAAGCTTAAGTCCAAGTGGATCAAGGACCTCCACATCAAACCAGATACACTCAAACTAATAGAAGAAAAAGTGGGGAAGCATCTTGAACACATGGGCTCTGGAAAAAAATTTCCTGAACAAAACACCAATGGCTTATGCTCTAAGATCAAGAATCGACAAATGGAATCTCATAAAACTGCAAAGCTTCTGTAAGGCAAAGGACCCTGTGGTTAGGACAAAATGGCAACCAACAGATTGGGAAAGATCTTTACCAATCCTACAACAGATAGAGGGCTTATATCCAAAATATACAAAAACTCAAGAGGTTAGGACACAGGGAGACAAATAATCCTATTAAAAAATAGGGTCAGAGCCAAACAAAGAATTCACAGCTGAGGAGTGCCGAATGGCTGAGAAACACCTAAAGAAATGTTCAACATCTTTAGTCATAAGGGAAATGCAAATCAAAACAACCCTGAGATTTCATCTCCTACCAGTGAGAATGGCTAAGATCAAAAACTCAGGTGACAACAAATGCTGGCAAGGATGTGGAGAAAGCAGAACACTCCCTCATTGTTGGTGGGATTGCAGACTGGTACAACCATTCTGGAAATCATTCTGGAGATTCCTCAGAAAATTGGACATTGAACTACCTGAGGATCCAGCTATACCTCTCTTGCGCATATACCCAAAACATGCCCCAACATATAAAAAAGACACGTGCTCCCCTATGTTCATAGCAGCCTTATTTATAATAGCCAGAAGCTGGAAAAAACCTAGATGCCCTTCAACAGAGGAATGGATACAGAAAATGTGGTACATCTGCACAATGGAATATTACTCAGCTATCAAAAACAATGACTTTATGAAATTCATAGGCAAATGGTTGGAACTGTAAAATATCATCCTGAGTGAGGTAACCCAATCACAGAAAAACACAGATGGTATGCACTCATTGATAAGTGGCTATTAGCCCAAATGCTTGAATTACCCTAGATGCATAGAACAAATGAATCTCAAGACGGATGATCAAAATGTGAATGCTTTACTCCTTCTTTAAAAGGGAAACACGAATACCCTTGGCAGGGAATAGAGAGGCAAAGATTAAAACAGACACAGAAGGAACACCCAATCAGGGCCTGCCCCACATGTGGCCCATACATATACAGCCACCCAATTAGACAAGATGGATGAAGCAAAGTAGTGCAGGCCGACAGGAGCCGAATGTAGATCTCTCCTGAGAGACACAGCCAGAATACAGCAAATACAGAGGTGAATGCCAGCAGCAAACTACTGAACTGAGAATAGGACCCCCGTTGAAGGAATCAGAGAAAGAACTGGAAGAGCTTGAAGGGGCTCGAGACCCCATATGAACAATAATGCCAAGCAACCAGAGCTTCCAGGGACTAAGCCACTACCTAAAGTCTATACATGGACTAACCTTGGACTCTGACCTCATAGGTAGCAATGAATATCCTAGTAAGATCACCAGTGGAAGGGGAAGCCCTGGGTCCTGCTAAGACTGAACTCCCAGTGAACGTGATTGTTGGGGGGAGGGCGGCAATGGGGGGAGGATGGGGAGGGGAACACTCATAACGAAGGGGAGGGGGATGTTTGCCCGGAAACCGGGAAAGGGAATAACACTCGAAATGTAAATAAGAAATACTTAAGTTAATAAAACAAAAAACAAAAAACAAACAATGACTACATGAAATTCTTAAGCAAGTGGATGGTACTGCAAAATACCAACCTGAGTGAGGTTATCCAGTCACAAAAGAACACACATGCTATGCACTCACTGATAAGTGTATATTAACTCAAAACCTCGGAATACTCAAGAAACAATTCACAGACCATTTGAATCTCAAGAAGAAGGAAGATCAAAATGTAGATGTTTCAGCACTTTTTAGAAGGGGGAACAAAAATATTTAAGGGAGGAAATACAAGGACAACGGTTGGAGAAGGGACTGTATGAAAGGTCATCCAGAAACTTCTTCACCATGGGTTCTGTCCCATATCTAGCCACCAAACCCAGACACTATTGTTGATGCCACAAAGTGCATGCTAAGAGGATCCTGTCATAGCTATCTCCTGAGAAGCTCTGCCAGAACCTGACAAATACAGAGGCGAATGCTCACAGCCAACCATTGAACTGAGATTGGAGTCACCAATGAAGGAGTCAGAAAAAAGAACTGAAGGATGAGAAGGATTTGCAACCCTATAGGAAGAACAACAATATAAACCAACCAGACCCCCCAGTGCTCCTGGGGACTAATCCATCAACCAAAGAGTTAACATGGAGGGACCCAACACTCCAGCAACATATGTAGCACAGGATGGCATTGTCTCACATCAATAGGAAGGGAAGCCCATTGTCCTGTGAAGGCTCATTTCCCTGGTTTAGGGGAATGCCAGTGTGTTGAGGTGGGAGTGGGTAGATGGGTATGGGAACATCTTCATAGGAGTTGGGGGAGTGCAGAAGAGGGATGAGAGAGGGGTTAAAGAAGATAACATTTGAGATGTAAATATGTAAATATCCAATAAAATAAAAGAAAAACTCTAAAAAATAAGGGAAATATATTCTTTCCTCATGTTAGACTTTGCATTTTTTCATAAAGCATATTTGGAAATAATTGATAGAATTTATTAATGGATACTTCATTATCAAATGCAAGTGCATTTGAAGCATTTGAGAGCTGCATGAAGAAAATGAAAGGAGCTTATAAGCAGTTGTCTTGATTAATTTAATTTGATTCAGAACTGTGGGGATAGTCTTCTTGAGCACTGTGTAGTGATTGTCTCTGTAGTCTTTCAATATTGATTTCTGTACCAGTAGAGAGCTGAATTCTATCTGGACTTTGGTATTGTTATTTCTATAAAGCATTACCCATCCCAGTGTTTGATAAGCATTCTCTGTGTCACCTTGTGATTGGCTTAATAAGGAGCTGATGGCCTATAGCAAAGTAGGAGAAGAAAGGCAGACCATTCAGGCAGAGACAGGAACTGTAGTAAAAAATCAGGTGCCCAGAACTCACCAGCTTGAAACTGGAAGGAGTAGGTGACAAGATGGAAGGAGAGGTAATGGGCCGCGTGCAGAAATTAGACTAGAATAAAAGGATTCAGACACGAGGTAGTTGGGAATGAGCCTAAGGTATAAGGTCTTAGGTCAATAAATAGTAATTGTCTATGTGTCATCATTGGAAGCTGGCAGTGGAGAGAATCTGATACAAAACTTTCTGATAAGCACTGGTGTACATGTTGATGTAAATATAACTATAGACATAGATGTCCCTAGAAAAGTTAAACATGTAGTTTTCTTATTCCAATTTGGAGGTATGGATCTATCTACTCCAGGTTTTACTAGGACTCAGGCACTTATTTTCTTACCTTCCTGAGTGATGAATTACAGGCATGTGCCACTTTGCACAAAGTTTTAATATTTTTAAGCAGATTTGCTTAGAGTTTCTTAATTATAGTATTTTCTAAATAAAAAATCTCTTGGGATTGAATGTGTCCCTTAGAAATACTTAAACACACATATATGCAAAATATGAGGTTGTATTTGTCTTTCAAAAGGATACATGCTTACTTTTCCTTTCTGATATTTTCTCATTAAAGTTTACATAAAAAAAAACATTTCAGAAATTTAGTCATTGATAAAAGAGACGTTTCCCAGTCAACCTGACACAAAGCTAGAGTTTCTTTGGCAAAAAGAACTGAGACTGAAGAATTGCTCAGGTCAGATTGTCCTGTGGCCATGGCTGTGAGCCATGCTCTTAACTGCTAATTGATGTGGGAATGTTAAGCCTACTGTAGACCAGGGTTATTGCTAGGCATGTATGCCTGGAGTATGTAAGATGAGTAGATTCTCAGGTCAGAGAGATCAAAGTAATAAGCAGCATTCCTCAGTGGTCTCTGCTTCAGTCTCGGCTCCCAAATCATTGCCTCCATTTCCTTCTTTGACTTCCCCTAGTAACAGATGGTGACCCAGCAGCTGTATAAGATTAAATACATTCTTTCATTTCCAAGCTGTGTTTGTTCAGAGTGTCTTATCACAGCAACAGAATAAGCAGAGCAGCAGAGAAGCAGAATAAGACAGGAGACATTTCAGAGCCAATAATAAATAAAATTACTGTTCTAATGCGCTTAATCATACCCAACAGGCCTGAAACTATTGAAAATATTTTCCCAAAAAATGTAATATATTCTAAAGAGAGTGTTTTATTCACTCTGACTATCAAATTCATTTTGTGCAATTATCCCATTGACAATTGACAGGGTATTTGAGGATATTTTCATATTTGAATGTCTTTCTCTTTTATTCATTATGAGCCTTTTGAAGATTCAAAGTATATTTCCTTCCTGTCATAAAAATAAGACTGATCTCCAAGGTGATATTTAATTGTTGATAATAACGTTGAAATCATCCACCTCCATACTTCTAAGAAAGCATTAGTGATTAATGGAGTATATTTAAGTCACTTGAGATTTAGACCTGAAAGAAGATATAAAAATATAGGATGCCATGCCCTTATTAATGTCTGGGCATTTCTGATACAACTCCATTACCATTTTGCAACCAAGGAAATTAAATGGATAAAATATAAAGTGATCTTGAATACTTCAAGATTTCTAACATAGCAGAAAATTTTGTCACTGGGGATATGTGAAGGAAATAAACATTATAATTTACTTTTCCCTTTCTGTAATAAAACCTGGATGAAAAAGATTTAAGGAAGAAAGGATTTGTTTTGACTCTGAGTTCTAGAAGGATAGAATGCATCCTGTTAAGAAAGACAACCGGCTGGGTTGACATGACAACTGGAGCAGGAAGTGGGCTCCTCATTTTATATCTCTCCTCTGGAACTTGAAATGGAAGATTATCTGGGCCCTGGCTTTACAACTTCCACATACACCCAGAATCTTTCACAATCTGCATAAAATTAATTTTCTATCACTGTAGATTTGAATGTGGGCTCTTAACAATGCCCACGAAGTGGCTTCAATGCTGTCCTGCCTTGAAATTTCTTCTGCTAAACAAATGAATTTATTAACTTTTAAATTCATTTTCACCCAAGTGAAAGTGGCAGAATACAGCCATTGTTTTCTCAAGAATACAATATGATATAACTTTATTTCATGGACAAAATAAAAGTCAGTAGAATCTAATTAAAAACTCAGGAAACGTACCACTGACGTGACTGTGAAATGAGCTAAGTAGCTAAGCCCTGGATCTCCAGGGAGTCATGAAATATCATATCATATCATATCATATAATATCATATCATATCATATCATATCTATATGTAATCCTAAATTATGTAATTCCTGGTTATGAATTATCTTTGGCAAAAAGCCAGTTTTGTGTGGTTCTATGTAATGTTGAAAGCAGATGGAGGTTTGCAAGTAGCTGTTGTGTCTGATTGCTGACCAGTGTGTTTGAGTGTCATCCTGTTTGCCTTCAACCAGAACAGGTAAAGTATGCTACATCTGTGTATGTCTGTTTGTATTTCTTTAATTTTCTTGTTATCCATTATATCATTCCCTGGACTTTACAGCCTAACTCACAGTAGATTCTTCCTCTTTGAACCTCACAAGACCTCCGTAGTCCGAACTTTTCTCTGCTTCCTGGTCTTCCAAAACTCCATTATAATGCCCCATTAAATAAACTTTTCTTAATTCATTTGAGGTCTTTACTAGCTGAAGATTACACATTCTTCCACCTTCCTCACAGAAACCAGTTGCGAAAGCATAGGAACCACATGGTGGTGTTAACTGTCCAGTGTCCTCACTATACACATGTTACTGTGACAAAATAGTTTGACAAAAGCAATTTAAGGTAAAGGGACCCATTTGGATTATGGGTAAAGTGGACACAGTTCATTCATGATGGAGAAGACATGGCAGTGGTCAGGGAAAAAATAGTGGCAGAAGCAGGAAGCTTCTCCTTGCACCTAGGAATCAAAGGGAAGAAGAAATACAGTCAGGTTACAGCGCCTCCAACCACACTCAGAAATAAACTCTTATATACTTGCATTTAAGATTAAATTGAAATTTGGGCCTGTTTCCATAGTTCACCTGCTCTTGATTTAACTTTGGTGTGTGGTATCTGTCTAGAAAACCACCCATTTCATCTAGATTTTTCAGTTTTGTTGAGTATAGGCTTTTGTAGTAGGATCTGATGATTTTTTGAGTTTCCTCCATTTCTGATGTTATCTCTCCCTTTCCATTTCTGATTTTGTTGATTTGGATACTGCTTCTGCGCCCTTTAGTTAGTTTGCCTAGGAGTTTATCTTGTTGATTCTCTCAAAGAACCAGATTTTGGTTTTGCTGATTCTTTGTATTGCTCTCTTCGTTTATATTTGATTGATTTCAGCCCTGAGTTTGAATATTTCCTGCCTTCTACTCCTCTTGGGTGTGTTTGCTTCTTCTTGTTCTAGAGCTCTTAGGTGTGCTGTTAAGTTGCTAGTGGAAGATCTCTTCAGTCACTTAACCAGTGCACTTAGTGCTACTTGTTTTCCTCTTAGCACTGCTTTCATTGTGTCCCATAAGTTGAGGTATCTTGTGTCAACATTTTCATTGAATTCCAGGAAGTCTTTAATTTCTTTCCTTATTTCTTCCCAGACCAAGTTACCAGTGAGTAGAGTGTTATCCAGAGTCCACATGTATGGGAGGGCCCAGGGAGTTTAGAGGTCTGGTGGGGTGGAAATGGGGGAGGGAAGGTGGGACATCATGTGGAGACAGGGGATAGAGAGGAGGTACAAGATAGAGAACCTTTGGAGTGTGGACCAGGAGGGGGATAAAATCTGTGTAAAAAAATTAAAATTAAATAAAAAGTAAAATTAAAATTCAGGTCAGGATCATACAAGTTATTAATTTTTCAAACAAAAACAAACTCTTAAAATGTGTTACTAAAATGCTAGGGGTTTTGTTGTTGTTGTTGTTTTCTGTTTTACGATTTCTAATCAGGGACATCCTCCTTCCACGTTTTCTTAAATTGGCATGGATGACTTACTACAGAATAGATTGCCTTTTGTCTCTTGTGTTGAAACAATCCTGACAATTCCCTTTTATTTGTCACTAAATTGATTGCCTTTAATTAACCTGCTGACTTATCAGAAAGAGGTGTGACAATTGCTCCCTGCTTGTCTCTGCTGCTGTCAGTCTATTGAGCAGAGTCCACTCTACTTTGCTTGGCAAAGCAAACTAAAAATGCCCATCACTAGAACTCCTTCCTGACTAGCCCAGCAGAATAGCTGACAGTTTACTCCCTCCCAAAGATCTCCTCTCTCCTTCAAGATTCACTACATTAGAGGAAAATGAAATTTCTCTCTATAATTATTTAAAAATTAAAATGAGGTTCTGTGTTCATTGTCAATAAATTAGTACTCCTTTGCATATTCATGTCTGCTGCTTGTTGAGATTGTTACTTCTCATTTCTGAGCGGAAAATATAGAGAGGAAAAGAAAGCATTTGTATTCAAGAATGGGAAACAACCCTGGGTCAAGTGTCCTTTCATCATACTATGAGCCATGGTGATTTTTATTTGGAGACTTGAGTGTATATATTGTTTTTCTGAGTCCTGGGGAACGTTTGATAAATTTCATTTAACAACAATAACAAAAATAAAATAAAATCTGAAAATCTTATTTTTTCCTTTGAATTTTTTGCCAGTAGGACTGTTATCATTTATCATATAAAGGCACTTAAAAATCAATCTACTTAACTTGAAAGATAATGAATACAACTCCCATTTAACTTCTGTTTTCAAGGAGATGAGACATTTTTCTTTATTATTCTTTACAAGTACAATTTAAAACTCTAGGTATCATATTGAAACTAAATACATAAGAGGGCTCTTAAAAAGTAAAAGAAAACACACTGTCTAAGTTCTTGAAGACTCAAGGAAGAAGGTAGTGATATGTCCTTTCATCTAAATATATGACAGACTTGGAGCCAAATAAAATGAGAGACACAGGAAACATAATATAAGACAAAAACTGAACAAAGGAACCCTCATAACCTTAAATGTATACTCCACAAGAAAACAAACATAAACAGAAGAATGGCTCATCTCCTCTCTCATTCCAAGTAAGTTCAAGCAGAAAGGAGAGAGTATGAACATGAAATCAGTTATTTAATTATTTAACTATATATCCAATTACTTAAGGATTGAAGATTTCCTGATATCATAAGTCTTTGCTAGTTTTAACCATTAAGTGAATTTACGGCCAAATCTTTTGGTGTGATGTGCCTATTGCCAACTGAACCAAATACTATTGCATACAAAGTGAACATTCAATAATAAATAAGGCAAAACACTTTCCCACAAAACCAGTCAACATCAGCGAAACATTTCTAAAAAGAATAGGGCACCATAAAAGTCATAGAACAGGGAAAAATCAGACTGGTACTGTTAATCTTCTTAGCTTTCATAGACTCTGAAAATGATATGCACCCTACTGGATCCAGAATAGCAAAAGTAATTTTCATTCATAAACAATTGTGAACCCTGCAAGCGACAATAGTAACTGTCCTTTCAGGACATGGTTCTAGTGCAATAGTGCCACACATGTTACAAGGATAAGGAACTATTTTCTCATTAGATGTAAGATCTACACATGATGAGACTAATGCTGGATACCATGGTCAGGCTGAGAACTATTGCTAGACAGATCATGGACACCAAGCGATTACCAACTACTGTTTGCTAAATGGACATAGTATTATAATGGCAACCAATGCTTTATGGTTACATCTATAAATTCCTCAACCATCATCTGACTACAGAATTATCAAACCTAAATTGAGCATGCATCATATAACTCTTCCTTCTAAGGCTCAGAAATGATCACAGAAGACGGAATGGGAGGTGAATAAAATCCAGAAGCTATGGATGCCTGCAAGAAAACAGTGCCTTTGGGACACACCAGGATAACTACATATTCATATGTGACAAAACCCATGGAAATGCAAGTTAGACCAAATCTCAGTATGGAGAGGATAGTTGGGCTTGTAATCCTACCCTAGCTGTGAAGTTATTTGCAGGTTTTTGATGCTGGAATCAAAATGTGGTTTTCTGTAAGAGCATACCCCAGGTATTTATAACCTGCTCTGTTCCATGAATACACATCCAAAAATATTTAAGCAGGAAAAACAATGGTTTTAATGAATTAAGAAAACACACAATATTGGTTTGGTAGGTGTTTTGTAGCAGTTTTCTCTGAAGTTAAAATGTTACATCCTAGTGGTAACCTTCTTAAGAAATAAGTTGTAAAAGGGAGAGTGAAACAATGATATATTTTATAATGGGATTTTATAAGGAGATGAAACAACAGATTGTTCTAGAGGCAGGTGAATCATTCCATACTTGCAGAGAAGCTCCATTCCAATAGGAAGTAAACAACTCAAAATGGCTTCCATAAGGTCCATGCAGTGATCACATACTCTAGAACTTTCTGTCCTCAATAGTGTTTAAGCAGGAAAGTCTTTCTAATTCAAGCCAAGTTGAAAAGAGAATCTCAGAAAAGAACAGTCCCTTGGAAGAGGTAGAGTTCAGCCAAACAGGCTGAAAGAAACAGACATAATGGGCACCTAGAAAAAGTACAAACCAGCTAAGCTGCCTAGAAAAGACTTGGATCAACTGAGTAACTACAAAAGAACACTACCCTGCTGAGTAGTATGTTATGCTGTGTGATTCAGGTTTATCATCATCATCAATCATCATCAATCATCATCATCATCATCATCATCATCATCATCATCATCATTACTTAATCTTTTTCATAGTCCAGTCATTATCCCCATCCTGGTCCACCCTCTGACTGTTCCTCATCCCATACCTCCTCCCCTGTCGCCAAGCAGATGCCATACTCTCCTACCCCCTACCCCACTCTGGGTCCTTAAGTCTCTCAAAGGTTAGGTGCTTCTTCTCTTAGTGAGGCTAGACCAGATAGTCCTCTGCTGTATATGTGTCAGGAGCCTCATATGCTGCCCGGTTGGTGATTCAGTGTCTGAGAGATCTTGGGGGTCCAGGTTATTTGGGACTGCTGGTCTTCCTATGGGGTAGCACTCTAAAAAAATAAGTTTCTAGATTTTGTGAATGGTCACAGGTATACTAGAATGATTGATGCTGATGCTGCTTTCTTTGAGTCACATCTGTTCCTGTGATCCCTTGCCCTTATCCTTATAAACATCCCAACAAAACTGGCTGACCAAGTCGGAAGATAATGTCATCTGCACTTGGTTCTAGCACCAGTTTTCAGTCTGGGATGAGATCTTTATAAGATCTCTCCAGGTCTATAGTCTCACATTAGGAAAGTGAAAGTAAATCTGAGACAGAGTGAGGCAAGTGAGGTAAATAAAAAACAAGCATGTAATGAGGTCTCGATAAACTAATAAAAAGTTATACTAACAAAGTACAAAAAAAGACAGTAGATATCCAGTACCCTCAAAATTAAAACAAAAGTTCCATAACTTAGAGGGAAGAGGACCAAATAAAGAAATAAAAGAATAGCAGTGTTAAGAAAGAAGAGCAGAAGATAAAATAGGAAGAGAAGAGGTAGGTAGAAAATATTAGTTAAAAGAATGCCAACCTTCACCTAGTGAGTGTTAACACATTAGGTCTGAGTGAAAAAGAAAAAAGAAAAAAGAATGCCTACCAACCAGAACTCTCAGGGACTAAACCATTACCCAAAGACTCTGTATGGACAGACCCATGGATCCAGCTGCATATGTAGCAGAGGACGGCTTTGTTGGGCACCAATGGAAGGAGAAGCCCTTGCTCCTGCCAAGGCTGGACCCCAGGTGTAGGGAAATGTAATGGGTGTGGATGGGGAACATCCTTATAGAAGAAGAGGAGGATGGGATAGAGGGCTTATGTCTGGGAAAACACTAAAGGGAATAACATTTGAAATGTAAATAAAAATAAAATAAGAGAGAAAAATAAAGCTAATTGCTTTTCTACTTCTAATTCTGTAAACAAACAAACAAATAAACAAACAAAAATATCCACTTCCAGGTGACTTGCACCTTCTAGTGGCCAGGGAAATGGAATCGACCCAGAGAGCACACATGACAGCATTAATTGACTATTTTAGTGTCCCATGAAGCACACATTTCATAGTGTTTAACATACTTGATTGTTTTGTTGCTCATCAAAATGAAGTTTTGTGTATATGGAGAATTTTATGATATATCATTTTGGGGAATTAATGTAAAGAGAAAATTGGTCATCCTTTTTATTTCCTTATGTATCTGTGTTGGCAGTATGAACCCAAAGATTTCTATGATCTTCTTTTGGTATAATTCATGATTGCATGTATATCTATTTAAGCTAAAATGTCGCACTAGGATTTTTCTAGATGACTTCTCTGTCTTTACTGCATTGTCTTATTTTTTGAGCATATCCAAATTTACCAGCCCAAACTTTATGTCTCTTTCCTTTCATTTTCCTGTCTATACCAGGTAAAAACCATTTATCTCTGTATATCAAAGGTATTGGAACACTGAAATTTTTATCTAGATATTCATAATGCTATTAAATTGACTAAAACCTTTCAAGTGGGAAAATTCAAAACAAAATATTTCATTTTTTCAACATATCCAGTTTCTTTTCGGCTTTAGAAGTCTTGGAGCCCACATTAATAGCTTTAATTATTTGCATAAATCTCAAGTAGAGAAAAACATTGGCCAAATTTTAACAGGCTGATTGATTTTAAAACATTTAGTAAATGATACGAAATAAATTACAACAGACACAACCCTGTATCATTTATGTGGTTCTAGCTAAAATACTGTGTTAAAATATCAAAACTATGGAAAGAAAAAGAGATGAAAGGAACTGTCAGAGGCAAAGAGAAGAGTGAAGGCAGGAAAACTGTTGCTCTGATGGCCTTGAACAGACTGTGGAAGGTATGAAAACTTAAGAAATATTGTAGCTTAGAAACAAGGAACCTGTCGTGAGAAGAAAGCTCTAAAACTACAAAGAAAGCAGAAGCTCAAAGGTACCAAGAAGAGTAGAAACTGCCAGAGAATTTTGAAAACCCCTTATAGTCCCTAATTTGTATTAAATGTTCAATGACACCCTTCTGGCATGGATATACTAGCCATCCATCTCTCATTCTTTGTCAAACTATTTTCTCCAAGACTCTGATCATTAAGCTTTGTGTGTGTGTGTGTGTGTGTGTGTGTGTGTGTGTGTGTGTGTGTGTGTGCATGTATGTGTGTATGTGTGTGAGTGTGTGTGCACTCCATCACTGAAGTACTTATTGAACATCATTATATTACAGCTGTGGTGTACCTCTAGTGTACCTCTAGGTACTTGTTTTAAATTTTCTGTCATTTATTCAGTAGCAAATGTTGTAAGACATACGACTATGTTGAAATTAATAATCATTTTGATTAGAATATATATTGTGTGCTCATTAAGAGAGTAACAGCAATTACTTTGAATTTGGAAGTTTGTTTATTAAAAAACACAGGGTATTTATAATTACAATAAAACATTTATTAGGAAGATATCATTGAATAAAATTATCCATTAATTTGTTTTTATTTTTATCTTTGTTAAGTAATACATTCTTAAGACCTTTTAAAAAAAGCTTTAGAGAAAGCCAAAACACTTTGAAAATAACTTCACTTTCTGAAGTACAGATTGTCATGTGTATATGCCTTTCACAGTCAATCTTCCACCTACTGTGTGCATAACTAGGTGCATTTACTGTGTCTAATTTTTTCATCCATTTAGGATAGAAACATAATAAGAGTCCAAGGACAGCACTTCAAACTCAGGTTCTTGATCTATATGTGATAACTTTGAGATTAAATTTTGGCACATGTAGCTTATCTGTATCACAGTTTCCCAATGGGATCTGCTGTCCCATGGTTTTGTACCCAGTGTTGACAGGCAAGTTTCACACTTTTATAAAAACTTGTTTGCCATGTCTTATGTGACAGGTTGTAGTTGACACAGGCCACAGCTTTATCAAATCCTTTTGTGACTGTTAGTGCTAGTTCTTTGCTAATCAACAGAGCCTAGGAAGGAGATGCAAAAATAGTAACTCTGTGTCAGGTACAAGGATACTTTGTACCGAAAAAACTCTACAAAATGAGTTACTGGGTGTAATCACACAAATATGTTATTCATACAGTAGCACTTGGACTTATTTTATCATTAAAAGAAACACCACAGTTTTTAGTGTAAGGAATGCAGCTCAAGGTAGAATTCTTGCAGAGTAGGTGAAAGGCCTTGGGTTTAATTACCAATACCAGAAAAACTTTTATTTTGATGAGGATTTCTTTTTTGAGTCATGGTCTCATTCTATAGACCAAGCTGGCTTTTAACTCAGGAAAATCATTCTACATTCTTGATGGCTATAGTAGGTATGAGCCATTGCTCCTAACTATAAGATTTTTACATGCTAGAAAAATGTGTAAGTAAATAAAGATGTCCATTAAGAGTTTTATTTTAGTTTTGTGAGTTGGAACTACTGATAACCTTAACTATGATACAGAAGATGACCTCATTGCTCCACTTCTGTCATCCATACAGTTCAACTCTGACCTAAGTATGCATCTTCCTGTAAAAGTATCTGCATCCTTATTGTCTGTGCTTTCCCTTGTACTGTTCGAGAAACCACCAAGGTTTCCTTTAAAGGGTTATTATAGTTCTTGCTAAGATTTCCTCGTGAGAGAAATGTCCACATCTAGGCTTATTTACATATCTATAAAAATCAAGGAAAACCTTGAATAATTTCTCAGAATATATTGCTGTCTGTTGCAGGGCACCTCTTTCTAGAGTGGTGATGATTTTTCTCTTCACTACTGGCCCCAGTGTAGGTGCACCAACATTACCTTAGTCACATTCCTAGTTTTCAGTGGAATCGGATTAATTTCCTCTGGTGTACATTCCGCAAGCTTCAACCTAGTGATTTAATGTCTATGTGTAAACACACAGTGTTTCTCACTAAATATATTCTGTATATCACATACTGATGTGTATTCCAAGGATCAAAAATCATCTTGTATTGTGATTACCCAAATATTTTTACAGAAAACAATGAACAACTGCAAGCTTCAGGTAAATTAATCAATTTAGAGTAATTGATTCTGTCTTTTGTAACAGTGAAGACAACTAATATTTGATGAATATTATTAAAATATTACTGTGGTAGGAGACGATGGAGATCTGAGCCTTTGTATGCATGGACAGACTAAAGACAAGCAACTAAATGCAGGATTTTGGATAGGATCCTACAAGAGTGATGGGATGCTGGGGGAAAGAATGTGGCAAATTAACAGAGACCCAAATAACTTTATTAACTAGACATTACAATGGAATGAATTTTCTGTTACTGTTGTATGATTTGATGGACTTCTTTGCATTACATTTGATCTTTACTATTTATGCACATATATTTTACTTACTGAAAGGAAACTTTAATAACAACTTAACTTACTAAAACCCCCCATATCATATACTTTTGAAACAAAAGGATAAAATAAAGAAAACAAAGTTTTGTGGCTTCTCACCAGTCTATATCAAATTATTTTAGATTATTATTAATTTACATTTTTAAATAAATTTTAATTAAACTAGATATCACTTTTATTTTCTTTCCTTCATCTCTTGCCATATCTTTTCAACTCTAATAGCCTCTTTTGCTTTGATTAATGGTTGCATATATTTACACATATAGATGTACAAATTGATAACTATAACCTGCTGAGTACATTTTTGTTGTTTGTGTATACAGTTTCAAGAATGAATACTTTGTATTGAGTAACCAGTTAGAGGGTCCATCCCTGAAAGAGATTAAATCTCCCATTCCTAGTAGGTATTAGTTGCCTGTATGTCCTTGTCTTGGAGTAGGGCTTTCCTAGATTTTTCTCTTTCCCTTTGAGCATGTCTATCAATGCTGCCATTTTCAGGGCATCATTGGGTAGCCAATCTAGAAGAGATGGTATCATAGCAGACTTCCTGATATTCTTGCCTTTCCCAACCCTTTTCCTCCATATTCCTGATGTCATAGAGGGTCCTACAGAGGTATGAGCTAGAGTTAAGACTCCAGGATCCATTGATCTCTGCATTGTGACAGTGGTGATTGTCTGGGATGGCTTGCATTAGCTATAAAGAATAGCTCCTTTGATTAAGGGTGATAGTTGCATAGATAGTTATATCTGTGGGTATAAGGAGAACAGAATGTAGTCAGAAAATATGTCATTCAAAAGAGTTGCAGTAATACATTTTTTTTTCTGAGATCCATGACTTGATTTCCTCCAACCACTGGCAATGTTTGTAGTAGCATATATGATTTCTCACATGCAGAGTGTGATTTGTGGTTCAAGTTCAATTTTAAAACTATTGGTAACCACCAACATGTGAATGCCACTGATTACAGATGTCTTTTCATATTTACTTTTTCAGAAGGAAACTTGGCTTGCCCTAAGTGCATTTTCCACCGAGAGCCCAACAAGCTATTGGCAAAATTCATATGCTTATCTGCCCTAACATTTTATCTTCATGAAGTAACAACAGATATCCTGTTAGAAGAGTGGATTTTCTTCTGCCTTAAACATTCAAAATGGTTGTCAGTGTGAGCTTTTTTATTGACTCAAGGCAACAGTATGCTTAACCACAAAAAACCAAAACAAAGAAAACAAACCAAAAGCATTTCTTTTTAATTTATCAATTGAATTATTCCTGTTCTTTCTTCCAATCTAAAATAAAATGATACTGATTATTTGAAATATTAGCAATCAAAGGCCAGGAGATTCTATATATTCATATAGGTCACTGTGCTTTTGTATTGGATAGTTACTGTTTTTACATTTCAAATGTTATCCCTTTTGCTGGTTCCCCTTCCCACCTGCTTCTGTGAGGATGCTCCCCCTTCCACTAACCCACTCCCACAACCACCTTGGAAATCTCCTCCAGTGGGGAAGCAAACCTTCACAGGACCAAGATCTTCTATTGATGCCAAAAAATGCCATCGTATGCTACTTAAGCAGTTGCAGCCATGGGTTTCCCATGTATACTCTTTGTTTGGTGGTTTATTCCCTGGGAGCTCTGGTGGGGTCTCATTGGTTGATATTGTTATTCTTCCTATGGGGATGCAAACCCCTTCAGCTCCTTCAGTCCCTTCTCTAATTCCTCCATTGGAGTCCCCAGTCTGCTCAGTCTGCTGGTTATCTGCAAGCATCGTAATCTGTATCGGTAATGCTCTGGCAAAGCCTCTTAGGAGACATCCATATCAGGCTCCTGTCAGCAAGCACTTCTTGGTATTAGCAATAATGACTGGGTTTGTATTAGTGTCCTTAATACTGTATGGTCTGTTCCACAAAAAAAGAAAGAGAAGGAACATTACCCCATTCCTTTTTATGAAGCCACAATTACACCTATAATTAAACCACACAAAGACCCAACAAGGAAAGAGAATTTCAGTCCAATTTCCCTTATGAATATTGATGCAAAAATACTCAGTAAAATTCTCACAAACCAAATATAAGAACACATCAAAATGATCATCCATCATGATCAAGTAGGCTTCATCCCAGGGATGCAGGGATGGTTAAATATACAGAAATCCATCAATGTAATCCACTATATAAACACACTCAAAGAAAAAAACACATGTTCATCTCATTAGATGCTGAGAAAGCATTTGAAAAATTCAACACCCCCCATGATAAAAGTCTTGGTAAGGTCAAGGCCCATGCCTAAACATACTAAAAGCAATATACAGCAAACCAGCAGCCAACATCAAACTGAATGGGAAGAAACTTGAAGCAATCCCACTAAAATCAGGGACTAGACAAGGCTGCCCACTCTCTCCCTACTTATTCAATATAGTACTCAAAGACCTAGCCAGAGCAATTAGACAACAAAAGGAGGTCAAAGGGATACAAATGGGAAAGGAAGAAGTCAAGATATCACTATTTGTAGATAATATGATACTATATTTAAGTGACCCCAAAAGTTGCACCAGAGAACTACTAAGCCCGATAAAACACTTCAGCAATGTGGCTGAGTATAAAATTAACTCAAACAAATCCTTCTTCTACTCAAAGGATAAACAGGCTGAGAAAGAAATTAGGGAAATTACTCCCTTCACAATAGTCACAATCCAGCTTCTCTCAGCTTCTGACTGACTTGCTTGCCTGGCCTCATACTAACTCTGGCAATATGTTCTAATCTTCTGACTCCTCACTCTCTGGCTTATTCTGTCTCCACCTCTTTCTGACCTGTTCTTTCTACAATCTGTCTCCGTAAAACTGTACCAGTAAAACTGATACACACACACACACACACACACACACACACACACACACACACAACTATCCCCTTCTCCCTCCTTCCCTCCCTCCTTCCTCCCTCCCCCATGTGTGTATGGAGTGTGTGTGTGTGCATGTGTGTGTGTGTGTGTGTGTGATCCCTGCTCATAAGAAGCCTCTCTTTCCTGTACTATTCTCCTGTGAGTTGAGTCTATCTTAATCTTTGACTCATTCTGTGAAATCTGATTCATCACTTTGTCTGCCCCTCACTTAGATTCCACTTTCAATTCAAACATGGTTGCTTTCTTCTATAAACTAACCTTCCCTTCATTTTAGAGATAAAAGTGATATGCTATGGGTGTGCTTGTATTCTGGTCAGATCATATCAGACCATATATATCGTAAGAGAATTTTAGAGCAGCTAAGACTTAGTGGAAAACCTTGGGAAGATCAGTATGTGACCTGTCAGTTTCTGTTCATGTTGCCATATCTGTCATCTGCTGTCTTTTCAATGGTATCATTAACTTTACCCTCTGGAGCCATAAGCCCTTGTAAATTCTTCTGTCTTTAAGTTGGTCATTTTTCTTTTTCAAAACAATAAATAACTAAAATAATTAATGAAATTATATTGGAAATAATTGATATTTGACTGTAACTGCATTGGTTATGATATTTTGCATCAAAATATATGCCAGTTTAAACTTTTTCTATTGCAACAATAAAATAATTACAATGCAAAATGTTTATAACTAGTAGCATGGTTTTTCTGGGAAGGTGCCACAACCAAAGACCATGTGTGATCTGATTGAAATATAGACCCACCCATAGCACAAACCTTTAATTACCCCAAAAATGATGTCTAATTGAGGGGCAGACAACATGATGAATCAGAGAAAGATTTGGCAGACAGGAAAGAGAAGCTACTTAAGAGCATTGCATAGAAAGAGGGGACGTTCAATTTGATACTGTTAAGTTGAGTCCATGCAGTTCTGTTCAGCTCCATTCAGTTCTGTTTAGTTTGTTCTGCCAGTGCTGTTTAGTTCATGGAGATCAGAAGCAGTTTTTCCATGAAAACTTCAGCCAGAAGTCAAGAGACGCCAACTTGAATCAGTCTGTTAGAGTGGGGTTTAAGCCAGAACAGTTGAGTTCAGCCAGCCAGCCAGAGTTCTGAAAGAATGGGAAAGAGTAAGTTTATTTAGCAGTAAGCCTCTGAGATAACGATTACATGTGGTAAATAAAAGATACCTTTGCATATAACCGTATGGAAAAGTGGTATATATAAGAAATTTTCCTGCAAATGTTACTGATGCATAAGACTCCATCTGTGTGTGCTAACTGAGCATGAAGAAGACAAATACTGAGAAATTATTAGCTCAGATTAATCAATAGTGAAACACAAGGAGAGCATAGCTTGAGTTTAATTTGAGTGGCAGTTAGGATAATTCAGCTATGTTTGTTAAGTAAGTAAAACTTTTAGTAAACACTTTCTTGCATAAATGGAAAGATTAATTGCACCGTTGCCCAAATCTACTTCATATGCAGGGAGACTCATTTTTTTTCTTTTGCTAAAAGTACATTAATCATCACAGATGAGGACTGTGTAAGAGTGTAATTAGTAACTAGATAATGCTTATAATGTATTTTCTTCAACGCCATGGGGCTGAATTTTTTCCCCCGGATCCTGCCATGTGTGCATTTCATTATATAAAGGAAAAAGGTACAAACTACAACCATGATAAAAATTAGGTGGCAGGAGGTTAGTCATTAAAGAAACTCTTCAATGAATGGACTCTTCTAGATGTTTGCTATTCTTGTGAAACAAGTTAAAGAAAGTTAGAGCTAATATTCTGCCTTCTGTAATGAAACCTTAAGGGTCATAAATATAATCCATTTTATTGGAGATGTAAAGATATCATCTTTGCCAATAAATATGACTACCTCAGGGGTTACAGGCTGTAACTAGACTTATAAAAGTAAAACCTGAGCATGATTCCCACTGTGGAGTTTTATCTTAGCAGAAACCAGCCTCTTATTTTGCATTAGATAAGTGTTCTGTGAATAGGATTCATGATTTTCGTGCTTCCTGCTGTTGGATACTTGTAGTACACATTCAATTAAAAGCAATAGATGTGAATCATAATGTCATGACTTCTCTTGGGCTAAAACATGATACCAAAATCTGGGGAAAATAGGGAAACATTTAGATGCTTCTTCATTCAAACTTTAGTTTTGTATCCATTGCCAAAGTAACTAGCAGTGATTTCAGAGAACGGTAACTTCATGTAGACTTTCACTTACTGCCATACTTGAAGGACATCACAATTCAGAGCACACAAGTTCCCTCAGCCATATTGCATAGGCATTTACCAGTAATTCTGGAGAGTCATGAAATGGACTGTAACTTCTTCCCTAAGAATACAAACCTGGTCATTCCTAACTTTGCATCTGGAGAACGAATGTACAAGTAGTACATTTAATGTTTCCCTCCCTTAAATGTATGAAAGATTTAGAAGGAAGCAGAATACCATGAAATGATTACATTCGCTTTTAAATTTATGGTAATTTTAATGACCCATGTCTGTAATGCATTTTCTATTATACGGCATAGTTTTACAGTCATTGTTTCATTTTTTCCCTCACAGCTCTTTGCTAATGACAAGTAATACTAATTCAGTTTAATAGAATGTGGGACTCATAGAAAAAGTGATATAAGAGTTATAATCTCAATCTATTTTGGCTGATTTTTATTGAAATTTTCTTTCTTTATGTATTTGCTTTGCTTTTATGGTAGTCATGAAACATGCTTATCATGTCGATACCAGTTTCCAGGTAGTATTTAATTAGCCAGTGTTAAAAAGTGGTTTACCTGCCAGCTTGCCTACTATCTGTGTATATGTATAGTCAGCAGATATATGTGTATTTTGCGTTATGACAATATATACATCCCAATGGAGATCAGTATGATTCTTAAGTATTGAAATGAAATAAACAAATGTTTGCACTAGTTCTATTCAAACCCCATCTGGAGTATACAAAGGACAAAGCTTGAGGAAGGAAGGAAGGAAGGAAGGAAGGAAGGAAGGAAGGAAGGAAGGAAAGAAGGAAGGAAGGAAGGAAGGAAAGAAGGAAGGGAGGGAAGGAATTACACTGCATAGCTTCATTTAAATTCCATCAATATTAACTTATATAACTAGCTATGGGGTTTATTGCTGGCAAGAGGCACCATGGCCAAGGCAACTCTTGGGCAGGCTTACAGTCTCAGAGTTTTAGCCCATTATTATCATGGTGGGAAGTATGTCAGCATGCAAGCAGGCAATGCTAGAGGAGATTTCTACATCTTGATCAAGGGCATCCAGGTAGAGATTCAATGTGGTTTACACTGGTCAGATATCGAGTCTACAGATGACTTCAAAGGCCTGCCTCTCCAATGACACACTCTCTCTAAGGCCACACCACCTCTAATAAGGCCATATTTCCTAGAAGGGTTATTCCCTTGGCAAAGCATTTGAGCACATGAGTCTATGGAGACAAACCTATTCAAGCCATTACAATAACCAAAGCAAATTTATTATCTTTTTAAAAAAAATACTGAGCCCACATTTATTTTGTTATTTGACATTTCTATAAAAACTGTACTATTAAATCTGAAATGGGACGGTGTATGTAAGGGGCGAAAGATTATGTGCGATTTTCCCCTAAAATCACACTGTTTATAAATTAATATCTTACTAGTACTGGCATTTGAGCAGGTGACCCACAGGAAATCCTAAACCCCAATAAATTCTTTCTCCCATACATTACTTTTGTCCATGATGTTTTATCACAGCAAAAGAAAATTAGCTAATACGTGTACTATGGCTTTCTAATATATTTAAATTATCATCTTGTTCTTTAATCAATATTATTGTTCAGTAATATAAAGCTAAGACCCAATATACAAGCCAACAAAGACCTGAACAAAGTCACAATTCAATTGTAGATAACTATTTTTAAGGATTATATGTTACATTGTCTCGATCGCTAATGCTATCCTGACTGAAAGATGTGCTAGAGCAATGATGTGACAAACCTGTGGGAGTGACCAAGCAATGTCTGATTTGACATAAGGCCCCTTCCATGAGATGGAGCCCATATCCAACACTGTTTAAATGATAATGAGCCAGAGACTAGCCCAGGGAACCTACAGGAAAACTAAATGCTATATTTCTTTAAAAAACCATAGCAATAAAAATGACTCTTCCTGAGTGTCTGCTACACTCATAGCATAGTGCTTGGCAGTCATCAGAGAGCTGTCTTTCTCCTGCAGCACAATGGAACAAATATGAAGAAAAAAAAATCAGATACTAAACAGAAAGAGGGTGAGAGATCTTGAAACACTACATTTCTAAATGGTAGGCATTCATCAAATCTCTCTACTTACGGACCAGAGAACCCTATTAAAGAGGAGATGGAAAGAGTTCAAAAGCCAAAGAGAATGGAGAACACCAAAGGATTTAGCCCCCTTAAATCAACATGACCAAAGCTCATATGAACTCACAGAGACTAAGGTAGCCTGCATATGACCTGCACAGATTTGCACCAGGTCTTCACCACATGTATTATAGCTTCCAGTTACGTGCATTTATAGGATTCCAGAGCATCCAAATGAATGGATATCTGATTATTGGGTCCTCTCTTGGCTTTTTCTGATTGTTTGTTTGTTGTTTTATCAATTCTAATGTGTTAGTTTTGTTTTATCATTATGTAATACAAATCATGGTACTATTTTATATATTACTGTATATATTACTGTATCTTAGAAACCTGCTTGCCTGCTAAAGATAGAAAAGGGGGCAATGAATCTGTATGAGAGGGAAGTGGGGAGAAATTGAGGAGAGTAGAATGGGAAAAAGCATAATCAGGATATAGTAATATTAGAGAATTTTTAATAAAAGAAAAAAGATAGCACACATAAAATACCATCCTGAGCGAGGTAACCCAATCACAGAGAAACACTCATGGTATGCACTCATTGATAAGTGGATATTAGCCCAAATGCTCGAATTACCCAAGATGCACAGAACACATGAAACTCAAGAAGGATGACCAAAGTGCGTATGCTTCATTCCTTCTTTAGAAGGGGAAAAAGAATACCCTTAGGAAGGGATAGGGAGGCAAAGTTTAGAACAGAGACTGAAGGAACGCCCATTCAGAGCCTGCCCCACATGTGGCCCATACATATACAGCCACCAAACTAGATAAGATGGATGAAGCAAAGAGGTGCAGGCTGACAGGAACCGGATGTTTACATCTCTCCTGAGAGAGACACAGCCAGAATGTGGCAAATACATAGGCGAATGCCAGCAGCAAACTAAGGAACTGAGAACGGGACCCCTGTTGAAGGAATCAGAGAAAGGACTGAAAGAGCTTGAAGGGGCTTGAGGCCCCATATGAACAACAATCCCAACCAACCAGAGCTTCCAGGGACTAAGCCACTACTCAAAGACATGGACTGACCCTGGGCTCCAATTCATAGGTAGCTATGAATAGCCTAGTAGGGGCACCAGTGGAAGGGGAAGCCCTTGGACCCCCAGTGAACAGGATTGTTGGGGGTAGGGCAGTAAGGGGGGAGGATGGGCGGGGGAACACCGACATAGAAGGGGAGGGGGAGGGGTTAGGGGGATGTTGGCCTGGAAACCGGGAAAGGGACTAACATTTGAAATGTAAATAAGAAATACCCAATTTAATAAAGATGGGGAAAAAGATTTTTAAAAAAATGTCATTTCCTGCTTAAGGTAGTCCAAATCCCTCTGAACACACCACATCTTCTCTTTCATTTTTCTGAATACTAAAAATAATGAGTTAAAATTATTCTCTTGAATCTTAAAAGTATAAAAAGAAAACCCATTCTATAACATCTATCATTTGTTCAATTAAAGTTATTTCTGGCAGAAAATTAAAATCTTGTGTCTAAAGTAAGAAGAGCTAAATTAGGTTTAATGTTTATGTCACAGTATACTATTATTTTTTGCAACATTTCTCTTGCTTTTTAATTGTCTCTCAAAATTTTCTTCTCTTAAAAGCTTGGATATGCACTGCGATACTCTGGGGATTGCCTTTTCACCAAAGGCTCGGTCTGTATATTAAACCCTTCCGTTGTTCTGGCTCTAGTACATTTTAATAGCATGGCTTATTATTTTGCCTGTCACTTTTTGATCTTCACATAAATATAAGTTATTGTTCATCACTTGTGGGTGATTTAGAAAATAAACTTCACAGATATAACATTATACCGGTAAATTAAATTTGAAATGTACATGGAGAGCTCTAATATATTTGCCTTATAAACACAGACAGAGGAAACTTACATATTAGGGACTATTCAACAGGTAAACAAATGCCAAAATTTCCATCACTTCTCTTACTCAAGGCTGTCACGTGACTGGGTTGTGAATACCAACACGTATGGAGTAGAAAATTAATTTCTCAGGTCTTTTTTACTCACATGGCCAACATAAAGTGATTTGATTCTTAGACAGGAAGAGGTTTAAAGAGACAAATGCAAGTGAGGCAAAGGGAAAATTGTTAGCAATCTTACGTAGGAAAAGCAGGATAATGGGCTGAGTCTCTTAACAGTTTCCTCTGCTTGTCTGTCATCCCAGTGTTGTCTCAAACTCCACATTTATTTACAATGTAACCAGAATATGTTTATCCAGTTGTACCTGCACCAACTTCATTCAGAAAGACTGTGTCTAGTACCAGCAGAGTCACTCGTTATTTCGTCCTGTTTCCAGTTCTTTGACAGATCACCAAGTAAATGTTATTTTCAGGCATTTTTAATAGTTTTATTCATGAATGCCATGTATCATGATCCCGTTTTTCCCACAAAATAATGTTATTCACTGTTCTATTACCAACGGAATGGTGTGCCTTCCTTCAATTTGGTTTATGACCAGTATCTCCCAAAATACAGTGTGATATCAAGGTTAGAATGTGGAATTATGTCACAATTCATCTTTTGTGATTTAAGTGAAGCCTGATGATTGTTGAATGAGTGAGACTAAAATGTTTCCATAATATTAATGATCCCTAATTTCATAATTTGTGAAACAGATCGCGGTGTTAGTAGATTGATTCTTAAACATCTGGCAAATTGAGAATGATACAAGCCATTAGGTATTTCTCCTTCCTTCTCCTCTTATTCCTCCTCCTCCCCTCCTGTTCTTCTCCTGGAGTTCTTCCTTCTCCTCATCTTGCTTTTCCTCCTTTTTGCTTCCTCCTTCTATATATAGCTTCCTGCTTATAGCTATTCATTCAATTCTGGTCTATTGTAACTTTTTCACTTTCTGATATTCTCAACAAACTTTCTCTAACACTGAATGCGCATAGTTTTAACTGTCTTGTGCTTATTGGGACATATGTCAGTAATTATTTCTGGATAACTTAATTAAACCAGAGTATACTGATAAATAACTGAATCAGAAATCAGAATGCTCTTAATATGACCAAAATGAAGCTTCCATTAAATGGGTAACATCTCCTATTTCTGTAAAAATGGCTTGGATGCATTGGATACTAAGAAGCAATGATCGGTTTGGACACACCGTTGACAATCTAGCTTTTGTATCATCACTCTTCTTTGGATTGGCAATCAATGATTGAGTTTCAGTTTGTCTTTATGTCTAGAGATAAGTGTAGACCTCACTCTTCATTATGGAAAATTCTAAAGGAGGAATGATTTTGGAGACCAGAATCATAAACCTTTGATTTAAAAAAAAACACTATTATTCTAGGATACTGAAGTCATTTGAAGAAATTCCACCTGTACAAACAGAAAAAAAAATTAATGTAAACAATAGACATAGCTGTATTTGTGATGAGCTACAAAATGCCACTCACCTGCTCACATTGCATTTTTCACTTTTTTCAAAAGTATAGACAAGTGCAATATAGATATCTTAAGATTTTACCTCCATTCCAGAAATCATACACAGACAAAGTAGCTGCTGAACTATTGAAGAAGAATTTTGGAAGTTTGCATTTTTCCCAAAACCTACCTTGAATTTTAAATTGCTTTTCTACTGAAAGTAGAATTGGGTTTAGGTGACCGAAATTAACCCATTTAGAATCACTAGACTTTTAGTAACAGAATAGAATATTGTTATGGAAAACATGGTTTTACAAATTGTCAGCAAAATTTGACCTGACCCTCTCTTTAGACATACATTCCCAGCTTCATTGAACTAAATTTTTATGACCTGGTGTGCTGCCAGGCCCAAGCTTCTTTAGACATAATCCTCTGTGTTCTGTCAGACATCCCAGCACCATTTGAAACACATCCAGAGCCACAACACTGTAACTGGACACAGCTAAAAGAAAGCATATATTCTCTCTATGACATAACTGATTTTCACCTGGCTCTCCTTGGTAGTCTATCATACCAAGTGATGGATCCCTAGACATTCCTGTTCTGCATGATTCATATTTCCTAAGTCCATTTAAACTCCCGTTAAAAATAGATCCTGGGTGCACATTCCTTTGTCATTGGCTTTCAATGACTCCTGTCGGAATTTCTGAACCTTTATTCCTTACTCTCCTGTTAAAAGAAAACTGATCATTATTAGAAGAGGGATTCCTGAAACAAGGACTAAGCATATATTCATTTTAAATATTTGTAGAGTATATATTTACTTATCAATTTATACTACCACTAGCAAGTTTTGTTCTTGTTACAAAGCTTTACAGCCCTTTTATAAATATTTTAACTAGTTAGACTATGTGTTTACATCCATACAAACATTTAAGTGATGAGTTCTACTCACTGATAGCAAGGTTGGTTCGCAGGAAGAAACCTCACCCTTCTCAGAAGTGAACTGGAAGACATCTGGAGGAAGGGACTCTGTAAGAGAGGACAGGGAAGAGAGGCGGGGGCTTCAATCAGCATGTAAAGTAAATAAATAATAAATAAGCAAATAAATGAAAATGAGAGCAAACATGCTCACATTTCATGTATAATATGAAAGTATTTACTTATAGCCATTATCTTCCTATACATTTTAAATCAGCACTAGATTAGTGTGATACCAAATAAAATATAAGTTTTATTTAAGCTGTATTATATTGGTAAGGGAAACACAACAATAAGAGCTTTTTGTAAGCATGGTTTATAGATATAATATTCCTTGAGTATTTCAGTTCTACATTTTGTGGCACTACTGACTGAATTGTGACCACATTTAATAAATGTGAGGAGTTAGTTTTCCATTAGAAAGTTGAATAGTAAAAGAACAGTCGTATGAGCTGCAAATTATAGAAAATTAGAATGTGAATGTTGTTGAATAAACAGCAAAGGATCATGTGGTTATTGATGTGGCTGCTGCTGCGTGCTGCTGTCCTTTGTGTCATTACAAGTATTCCTGAGAAAGCTGTAAAAGTGTTGTGACTATTATATGTATTTGTAACATAAAATTTTACCTTTTTTTTGCCACTGTGTAGAAATCATCTGAGAGAAACAAAAGTATATTTGACTTCAGATAGTAACTTCTTTTTAAAGGCACACTTGAATTCAGACTATTCTGTTGACAAGTTTACTGTTGTTTATTATTAAATTAAAATTAACCTGTGCTAATAAAGGAATACAATTTGCAAACTTTCAGAATATAGATCACAATATTCAAATTTGCATGAAATTAATAATAAGAATGATTCACAAATGTAAAATTATTTATATAATAAGAGCAGAAATAGCTACCACTAATACCCACTCCTAATTTGCTGATTACAAAGAATGGACATTTATTTACTAATGGTGAATTCATCAATTTAATTACAATAAGCTGCTTGGATTTCAGGAAATAAAGCTATACAAATATCGAGAGCATGAGGAGTAATATTAATACTTTAAAAGTCAAATAATTTTAAACTGTTTTAATTTATCAGTAAAGGCAACTGCTTTATCTGATTATAATCAAGCATTGGCCTATATCATATAGATTATAATGTATTAGTGGTTAAGTCTCAGTTGCCAATACAGCACGTGTTGCTGTTACTGCACATGCATAAATAAAAGCACATTCCCTTGGAGTCATTTAACCAAGAGTTAGTCCGTATTTGAATTCTCTATTTTACTCTCTCTATGTCCTGGGTCCTCTGTCGTCTGTTGTATGAATTTGATTTTGTGTATGCTTGAAGGGTGTCTTGTGAGTCTGTGTCTTTGTGTGTGTGTGTGTGTGTGTGTGTGTGTGTGTGTGTGTGTATGTGTCTGTCTGTCTGTCTGTCTGTCTGTCTGTCTGTCTGTCTTTTACATGTGTGGTATGGTTCCAGAAGCCTTCTAGGAAAAGCTAAAGGCATGCCAGTGAGCTTTCTGGAGATGGCCCACCAAATTTCAGTGCCTGCAATTGATAATCTCTAAGAATGCAGGGTCCACAGCGACTTTGTCCCAGGATTGCCTCTTGATGCTGATATGTCTTTCCTGTCACTATTACATAGCCTAAGGATTACTGAAAATAAACCCAGAATATTGGGCAAATTCCTTGAAGATCAGCATGAAGAAGAACTCTCATAAATTAATGCTGTTTAGATGAATTAATGACTAGAGTTCCTGATTTGATCCAAATAATGTTAGAAGAAATTGAAGAGATGCTTTTAGTTGTTCTGCCATAAATATGTAATGAAGTTTAAATCAAGAACAGAATGTCCCCACTCCTCATAGAATAGTAAGTAAAGACAGAATACTAAGAAATACAATGAGTTTTCTCAATGACACTATAAAGAGAAAGACTTGGGACAAATTTGTAATCCAGAAAAACCATTCGTTCTAGGTCAGATCCAAGGATGAAGTCACAGGTGTGCACTACAGTAAAGCAAGGCCATGTGATACTGTTGCTTTGAACTTACAATGAGGATATAGACTGAAACACTGCTTTAAAGTCAGTTTTGACATCCTTCTGTAGCTCCCCTTTTGTGTAACATTTTTTCCTAGGAGGTAATTTTTTTTGTAGAAAATTGTCTTTATTTTGTTCTTCTTTTGTCTAGGAAAGTATAAGAAGGCCAGAGAGAAAGAATCAAGTGTGACTTGTGGGATTCAGCCCCATCCACCAAGTGTGTGCGTGCGTGTGTGTGTGTGTGTGTGTGTGTGTGTCTGTCTATACTTCTGTGATAGGTATATGTGCATATGTGTAAGTATGTGTGAATACTTGTGTAGAAAATGAGACAGGCGGTCAAGCTGAATGTATGAGTGTGTGTGCATGGGGACATGTTGTCTGAGTAAATGAATTTTCTTTTTCTTTTCTTTTCTTTTCTCTTCTTTTCTTTTATCTCTGGTTCATGAAGAGTCAACAAGTTTCTAAGCCTCTAATCTGACCAGGGTGAAGTCCTCAAGACAGAAAGAAAAAAGCCCTACCAAATAACCCTCCTTTCTTCTTTATCCCTGCTTCTGAGTGGCAAGAGTTAATTACCAGAAGCCGATAGCTTTTGGTCATACAATAACAAAGAGTTATAGACAGAATTGCCAAAAATAAATAAACTGTGGCCTCACTGCTGACTATCGCCTTCCTCAAAGAAATACTGTGGAGCTGTACAATGGTAGTCTCTCTCTCTCTCTCTCTCTCTCTCTCTCTCTCTCTCTCTCTCTCTCTCTCTGTGTGTGTGTGTGTGTGTGTGTGTGTGTGTGTGTGTGTGTGTGTATCCCCATGTATGTTTGTCTGTCGTATGAGCTATGTATGAGTGGCATTTGTATGTGCTCTGAGCTGTGTCTGTCTGTCCCTAACAAGGGGCTTTGCTTTGTACTTAATAAACAGCACAGAAAGTATAGCATAGAAAAGTAGTGGACTTTATAGAAAAATTTAGCAAACTTTTAAGACTTTAAAGATTAAGTTTGTGGTTCCAATTGGTCTCAACTGACTGAGATGAGAAACTTCATTGTTTATCCACCAATATCCAAAATCCAACCATATTTAACCCTTAAGTAGGTTTTAGGAAGTTGTTTTCAACTTCTGTATTTTCTGCTTTCAACAAATTATACACTTGCATTACTCTGGGTCATGGGCATGAACTAGTACATACTTTAAGATTGTGACCAGGCGTTAACTTGGGATTTAAAAGCTGATTACATGGGGAAGCCAAGTTGATTGTTACTTTGTTCTCTCAAAGTCAACTTAAACAAACAGTTTGAGTGCACAGTAGGATAGAAGTCTTAAGTGACTGCGAGGTGTATTATTAACTTTGGCTGTAAGTTCCAGCCAGAGTTTCAATTTCTTAGCACGCAAGAGGTATTTTCAGAATATTCAGAATATTCAGAATATGATGATACTATATAATAACCATCATTGAACACCTATAAAAATTAGTCCTAGGAACAGAGACAGCAGTTCAGTAAAACTTGAAAAATTGTTATTGAATCTGCTAAGTACAAGAATATACAATGGAAAAAATGTGCAGAGCAGATAGAGTTGTGTGTACAATGTTATCAAGATTTAAGCACATATAATTATTAATTTTATTATTCACCTGTTGGAACTTTCAATCATTCATGCGTTCTTAAAGTAATTGTGTATTCAGGTAGCTATATTTTCTTTTTTCCTACACAATAATCTGCTTACATTTTATACTTCCCTTCTCTCTCCCAATGCCAATGCTCCTCTCCTCCTATCCAGATCAACACCAGTTCCATCTCTGTTAAAACAGTGATGACAATAATAACAACAGTAACAACACAAACAAATCTAATAAAAACAGCTATCTAAGGAATAATAGTAAAATGAGATAAATCAAACACAAATATGACAAAACAACCAAATGAGAAAAAAACTACAAAAGAAATTTCTTCTCTCCCTCTTTCCCCACTCCCTCTACCCCTCCACTTCCCCTTCTCTCTCTCCCCGTTCTCTTTCTCTCTCTCTCTCCCTCTCTCTCTCTCTCTCTCTCTCTCTCTATCTCTATCTCTCTCTCTCTCACACACACACACACACACACATGCACGCACACACACACAAACGCATTAACCTTCATATAGACACAGAGACACACACATTTGCACACACAGGAGAAATATAAAAGCCTGAAACTAAAGTTGTAATATATACACAAAGGACCTGTAAATTTAAAAATGAGATTCCCCCAAATTAACACTATGTGACAAAGAATGTCCAAAGATGCTGCTGAGTTTGTTTTGTATCAACCATCTACTGGGAATGGAGCCTAAGAGTAAGAGCGGTTTGTTTACTAGTGAGACTCCCTTGGAGAAATCGCAAGTGGCATTCAATTCGAGATATCTTCTTTATTCAAAATGAGTCAACTTCTTTCAGCTCTGGCACACCATCTGGTGAAGAACCGTGCAGGCCCTGTGTCTGCTGCCAAAGTCTCTGTGAGTTTATATATGTGCCAGCTTTGTATTTTCTCAAGGGCCTTGATTCCTTAGTGCCATCCATCACCTCGGGCTCTTACACTCTTCCCACTTCCTTTGCTGCAGAGTTCCCTGATCCATGCAGGGAGGATTTCATGGAGACCTGCCTTTTAGAGCTACGTGTTCCAATTCCAAGGTCTTTCCCGCCCCGATTTTTGTCTGGCTGTGGGTATCTCCGTTTGTTCCCATCTTCCACTGGAGGAAGCTTTTCTAATGATGGTTGAGCCCAAGGCACTGATCAATCAGTATGGTAGTCGCTGGGTTTACTTTAAATGTTACTAGCTGGGTAATATGTTGGTGTATTCTGCCATTGCTTTGAAGGATAGCTTAATTTCATTGTGATTATTTTTAGAGCAAAGGTGAAATGAGTGTTTCTGAGTTAAATCCTTTGCAATCAATATTTCCAACCATTTAAATGGCTTTGCCATTATTTTCTTTTTTAAGAAAGGATTGAAAGAGCTGAAAGAGTCTGCCATTATTTTTATCAAGAACTTCACCATGCCTCTTAAGGAAATTATCAAAACATCACTAATGTAAACCCTGCCTTTCTGAAAAATCTATAAAAAGGGAGTGTCATTTTGGTAGTTGTCAAGTTAGTTTATATATTAGAGGAGATTCCTCACCTATATATGCAAGAGTTCAGTTTTCAATGTGAATGATATATTTAATACTTGGTGCAGAGTTAAGGATTCTCTCTGATGATTTGTGTCTGCAGCACAAGCATGTCAGAAAAGTTCATTCCTATAATCAAAATTTCTGAAATTGCAAATCTGATTGTTCACTGAAGAAGTTTCAACTCCCATTTATTCAAGATGATTTAATTGCAAGGAAGTGACCTGTCAAAACCAAAGCATAAAGAGAATATAGTACAGCTTAAGTTATTTCAAAGTGTTGATTATGTTGGACTGTAATGGTTGATCATGTATGTGGGAACAGAAGTATATGTGATAAACATTTTAAAAGTTAATACATAAAGTCATAAGATACACTTGTATTCACAATACACATTTGTGATTAATTTTGATAAACACAAAATAATTTAAAATTTATTTAAAATACCCTCCTTATTCCCATCAGTAGTCCTATACTGTAAAAACATTGACCTTTATGTTCTTTTTTCAATTTGTATTGGAGAGCTATGCATCTTGGTACTTACAGAAACAATTTTAGATCTTACTTGCCCTGCCCATGAATGTTCACCAGGACTCCTCTGCTTGTCAAAACAACAGATTATCATTTTGCCTATCTCTGCTTAAAGATGCTGTTCAAAGTTCATCATAGATTGGCCTTTTTGTGTTTTCAATCTTTGAATCTGATGACATGGGAAATAGAGAGAACATGGATCCAGTTCCATTTCTGCTCTCTTTTTATGAGGGATCTTAGCATCCCTGTTGATTTTGTGCTCTTCAGTTTCCAAGTTATAGCATCAGTACTGTTATCAAAAGTCACGTGATACCTTACAACATTTATGGCAGATTCCTTATGATGGCCGTGCCTCATGCCATGCTTTGAATCAAGTCTCTCTCACCAATCATGTTGATGATTAAAATGATCAGATGTGATGACTTCTCATGACTACATGAAAACTATACACCGCATTATTTATATTTTAATCTTTACATCTGTCATCTTTTTCTCTACAAACAAACATGGCAGTGCAAAGCACATGTGATGATATAGATACTTATATATTGATTTCTAGTGATAATGAAATATTTATTTATGTTTAATTATCTCATTTCGTTAAATGCAGCACACTAAACTTTAGTGACAATATGTTAAATAAATGTCATAGCCAAAGGGAACTCCCTGTGTCAGCCATCCCCTACCATAGCTCACAATGGTTCTATCTAGTACTACTCTTCTGACTGGAGAGTCCTCTCCTCTTACATTTGAACTTCAGTTTGCTTCCATCTTCTACAGAAGAGGATAAAACAGAAATAATGAGTGCATAATGGAAACTGTCAAAAACAGTCTATCTGTCTTTCCAGGACCTTCCTTCAAATGAGTTACTAAGTGGGTAGAGAACCACCACATTATAGTCATCTCTGAGTAAATGTAGGGAAGAAAGTGGGAGTGGCCGGATAAGTGACTAAGTTTTCATGACAACAGATTTTTTTTTTTAAAAATGTTTACAAACTCAGGAAAAAATCCTAAACACAACCTATGGAATTTAAATTCCCACAAGTCCATATCCTGAAACAAAAAAGAAAATTTGAAATCATCAGTGATTTCTTCTAAAGTGTTAACTTTAAGAATAACTTATCATGTAATAATTAATATATAACCGTTGTTGTTTGCCCTAGGGTTATCTGTATTTTGATGCTAATTCCACTGCCCCAAGGACAGCTGCCTAGTCACATACTCAGGAATCAGGTGACTTCACCAGAACCTTCTCCCCATTGAATTTGTAAAACACAGGTGAGGGGCAGGTACAGGATAGAAGGAGGCTTGTCACTGGAGGAGAAGGAAGGATGGGCGGGAGAGAAGTTTGAAGGAAGAGGAGGAGACTGGAACGGAAAGGAAGAGACAGGGGGGGGGAGAGAGAGAGAGAGAGAGAGAGAGGGAGAGAGAGAAGCCATGGAGGACAATATGGCAGGTGACATTAAGATTCCATGCTGTTCCTTTGCAGGTTGTCACAAATGTTCTTAAGGGATGGAGGGTACTGGGCTTTGTATAATTAAGTGGGCAATTATATCTTACCAATGGGTCAAAGATTATTGTGTTGTGTGTTCTTTTATGTGACAATTTGAGTGTAACAAAGTATGGGGCAGCAGGACACACTGGGCCACTGAGGAGTTGGGATGTGTTTCCGCCAAGATATCTAGCAGATATCTTAGGGCACTGCGGTGCTGGACCTAGCGAGGTAAAAGACAACTATAATTTTTTTTATTTTTTATATTTTACAACAACATATAACAAATATATATCAAACACAACATAAAATAGTCTCATATATTAACATGAAGAGATTTATCATGTCTCTTTTTTCTGAGAAATAGCTTAAAGTTTTCAGAAAAGGTTAAGGAATGTCCAGACTAGAATGCTTTATTTTCACAATATTTAATTACTCATCTCCTTTCAAGTAAAAAAAATGGCAACTGAAGACAAATCTAGGAAATTAGAAGGAAGAAGGCCTTTAAGTTATTTTGGTAAACTAATCATCTTAGTTACTGTTCTGATGATGGGAAGTGACACCAAGACCAATGCAACTCTTATAAAAGAAAGTATTTAGATGGGGATTTGCTTACATCTCAGAGGTCAAGCCATGATCATCATCACAGAAAGAAGACAGTTGTGGCACTGGAGTGAATAGTAGTTGAGAGCTTTACATTCTGATTCCCTTGGTGCTGGCAGGGAAAAAGAGACTCTATGCCTTGCCTGGAATTTTGAAACCTCAAAGCCTATAGCAACATACTCTCTCCAAAAAAGAACTCACCTTTTCCAACAAAGTCACACTTTCTAATCCTTACCAAACAGTTCCATTAAATGGGTTTAAATAATCAAACATATGAGCCTATAGGGGACATTCTCATTCAAACAATTACACCAATCAGAAGTGTGTTAACAGCAGTCTAATAACTGCTAGAACTGTAAGTCCTAAATCACTGAATTGATCATTTATTATAAAAGGTCTTAGAAAATGCTTATCAGTATCCAGGACTATACACAGAAACATGATTTTATAAAACATGCATATTCAAACATTATACTGTGAAAGACCATTTTGATTTATTGTAGAATTAAATGTATATATAATAAGTTGTATTTGCATACAAGATACTGCTTATTTTATAAATGTATGAGCCCAAGAAATCATATTTATCCATATCTTTAAATTATGAATTTTAAGCATTCACATAAATGTGAGCTAGTGCAAATCAATCAAATTCTCTTTGGGATGGCTATTCGCTTGTAAAATGAAATCCAGCCATGTAAATATACATAAAGAGTTATAAATCAGAGTGAAGCAGAACTTTTATGAATATGCAAATTGACAAAGAAACTTGAAACTCACACTATTCTACTAATCCAATTACCAGGAAGCTGATTGCCAATCTGATTCAAGCAAGTGAGGAGGACTGCTTCATTAAGGGTAATGGCTCCCGCTGGCTAGAATTGAGTGGGATTACCAACTGTTAAATTTTGGTAGCCCAATCAAAAGCTTGCTAGCAGCAGTCTACACATAAAATCCATTAGAACTCCAAGGATGATGAATAATTCTTTCCTAGAACTAAGATTCTGGAGTGGAAGTTAGAAGGCTAAAAAAACAAGGCTCTCTCAGGGGTAATAAATAGTATGAAAAGATCTTCTGGCAAAAAACAGTTACAGAAGGAAGACAAGATGTCTTTATTTCATGGAACTACATGAAGCTGTGGAAAATAAAACTGAATGAAGGAACAGGAAGGCATTTCTCTACGTTTTCTTTTTTGCTACTAATTTCTGATGTCAAGTGACTGTTGTGATTATGGCAGATTGAATATAAAAGTACAAGTAAAGGAGTAAATATTCAACGAATCTTGACAATCTGACCATGTGCTTACTATTTTAAAATTAGCAAAATGTCTGCTTAAGCTCTTAAAAATATTAACAAAACACAAACAAATGTCTCATAAGATAAAGTTTAATAGCACACCCTTGTAAAAATGTTTGTGGAATTCTGGTGAATTAATGAAATCTGATTTCATTAAAATGTCTAGTGAAAGCTCATTTACCCCCTTTCCTTTTCTCCTTTGCTACCCGTGTCCTATGAGGTCTACAGCCTTTGAACTGTATAAAGTTGTATTGGGATGAGAAGATCGTATTCAAATACCTCACAGATAAAACTCATCCCTTCCAAATTCCCAGTACCATGTTATTATTATTATTAATTACAAAGAAATGCTTCTTGTAGGATGGGGCTGGATGAAGCAAAGCAAACTGTGGATGATTTTTCCCTATGACAGCATCCAAGTCTGAGTTTCAAAAATTGCACAAGAACTATTATGGTATTATGGCAGAAAAACCTTTTACCTCTTAGAATACAGTGTGTTTGCTTGGGACATCTCTCTCTCTCTCTCTCTCTCTCTCTCTCTCTCTCTCTCTCTCTCTCTCTCTCTCTGAATTAATGTTTGTTGACTCAAACCATCAGGATGAGATAAACAATAATTTTATACTCTGGTGAGCAAAGGAGTCAACTGGTTTCAGTGACAGGAAAATTGCAGTACTTCTGACAAACATATTACTAGAAAAAAAGAGTTAAACTAAATTTTACATCAAGGCTCAAGTCAACAAACACATTTTTATGTTGAGATTTGATTGAAAGATGAAACCATAAAAAATCAATAACCTGTTTGAAAGAGTAAAAGGTATGTTTCTAAAATGATTCTTGGTATAGAAATGAATCCAGAGAATTCCGTGTAGCAAAAGAAAAAGTTAGTCTGTAAATTTTTTTCATTGCTTTGCTTTTCAAATCTCCATGTCATCATTACAAGTGGAATCGGTGAATAAGACTGATACGTAAAACTGACTAATTTGAATATTTTATACAATAGTTATTAGATATATAACAGAACTGTACCTGCTTACCTTTATTCTAGCTTTTAATGGATGAATGGGAACACCCTTAACCTTTATATTCATCTTCAAAAGTCTACATCTGTTTTTTTCATAAATGTAAAAGTGAAATGTGAAATGATACATTTAAATATTTTGTAAGAAAAGAGCCATAGACCTCCAAACCTGCTGTGGCCTCCAGTCTCTTGAGGGTCAGGTGCATCTTCTGTGACTGAACTCAGACCCGGGAGTCCTCTGCTGTACATGTTTTAGGGGCCTCACCTCAGCTGGTGTACGCTGCCTGGTTGGTGATCCAGTGTCTGAGAGATCCCTGGAGTCCAGGTTAATTGAGACTGTTGGTCCTCCCACAGGGTCACCCTCTCCCTTAGCTTTTTCCAGCTTTTTCCTAATTCAACCACAGGAGTCAGAAGCTTCTGTTCATTGGTTGGGTGCAAATATCTGCATCTGACTCTTTCAGCTGCTTGTTGGGTCTTTTTGAGGGCAGTCATGATAGGTCCTTTTTTGTGAGTGGTCCATAGGCTCAGTATTAGTGTTAGTCTTGGGGCCTCCTCTTGAGCTAGATTTCACTTTGGTCCTGTCCCTGGAATTCCTTCTCTTCATGTTCTTCTCCATTTCCATCACTGCATTTCTTTCAGACAGAAACAAAAATGGGTCAGAGTTTTGACTATAGGATGGCAACCCCCGTCCCTCACTGGATGCCCTGTCTTTCTGCCTGAGGTAGATTCTACAAGTTCCCTTTCCCCACTGTAGGGCATTTCATCTAAGGTCCCTCCCTTTGAATTTTCAGATTCTCTCACCTTCCAGGTCTCTGGGACATTCCGGAGGGTCCTTCCAACCTCCTTCCCACAGAGGTATCCTGTCCCATTCTTTCGCTGGCCTTCAGGATTTCAGTCTTTTCTCTGACCCAATACCAGATCATGTTCCCTCTCCCCTTGGCCCCTGTACCCTTTCTGTACCAGGCACTAGGTTCCTCCCTCCCTCCCAAGTGGGACTGAGGTGTCCTCACTTGGGCCCTTCAGCTTGTTGACCTTTGTGAATTCTGTGGACTGTATCTTGGGTATTCTGTACTTTTGGGGCAGCTAATATCCACTTATTAGTGAGTACATACCATGCATATCTTGTTGGGTATGAGTTACCTCACTCAGTATAATATTTTCTGATTCCATTCATTTGTCTGCAAAACTCAGGATGTCTACTGGGGGGGACATCCTTATGGAGACAGGGAAGGCAAGGAGGAGGTATGGGATTTGGAACAGATGAAGGATGGACTGGGAGGGGAATAAAATCTGGAGTGTAAAAAAAAGAAAAAGAATAATAAAAGAGAAAAGAGCCACAAAACAAACAACTTTAATATCAAAATCCATTCTGGAAATAAGAAAGTATGGAATAAAACATTTTAGTTTATTTCTGGGTAGACACATAGATGGTATTCTTTTCTCTTGTAAGTATCATTTATTGAAAACTATTTTTTCATTTTTATTGCTTATTTTATTTATTTACATTTCAAATGTTATCCCCTTTCCAAGTTTCCCCTCCGCAAGCTCCCTTTCCTCTCTCTCTGCCTCTACGAGTGTGCTCCCCAACCCACATACCCACTCCTGCCTCAGCACCCTAGCATTCCCCTTCCCTGGGTCATCAAGCTTCCCCCTGACCAGGGGCCTCTCCCAATGATGCTAGATAAGGCAGCCCTCTGCTACATACTCAGATGGAGACATGGACCCCCCCAATCTCCCTGTACTCTTTAGTTGGTGGTTTAGGGGAGCTTTGGGGGAGGGGACCTGCTATTGATGTTTTTCCTATGGGGTTGCAAACTTCTTCAAATTCTAAATCCTTGCCCGAACTTCTCTATTGGTGTTCCCATATTCAGTCCTATGTTTGGCTGTGTACATCCCCATCTGTATTGGTCAAGCTCTGGCAGAGCCTTTCAGAGGACTGCTATACCAGGCTCCTGTCAGTAAGCACTTCTTGGCAACAGCAATAGTGTCTGGGTTTGGTGGTTGCAGGTGGGATGGATCCTTAGAAGGGGCAGTCGCTAAATGACCTTTCCTTCAGGTTCTGCTCCACTCTTTGTCCCTGCATTTTCTTTTGACAGGAGGAATTCTGGATTAATATTTTTGAGGTAGATGTGTGGCCCCATATCTCAACTGGGGGCCATGTCTATCCACTGGATATGGTCTCCACAGATTTTATCTCCTGTTTGTTGGGTATTTCGGCTAATGTCCTCCTTGTTGGGTTCTGGGAACCTCTTGGGTCCCTGACACCTGGAATTTTCTAGAGGCTACCCCCAGGTACCCCTCCCCTACTGTTATATGCCTACGTTCAAATTCCAGACCCTCTGTACTTCTCCCTCATCTCCTTCTACTTTTTTTTTTTACTAATTTAAATGGAAGGCCTATAACCCAAACCCGTGTGCAAGGTTGATGTTTTAGATCCTTAATTTCCTGTGCATGACATCCTTTGGAACGAATGCAAGGGCTCAGAAGTCAGAAAAGATCACTCTTCTGATGGCTGATGAAAGGTTAATGTAGTCACAGAGCCAAGAAACAGGAGCTTGCAGTGCTCACTATGACACCAGGCAGCTAGGAATCTCTGCACACAGTTCAACACACTTACCTGTCTCAATGTCCTTCAAATTCTGATCTATGTATTACAAGTGAAATCCCAGTAGCATTGTATTCTCCTATGCTATTTTGGAGCAGCATGAATTAAACCCACCATTCAACATACATAGGAATTGCTTTGTAAGATGACCATTCAGGTTATCCATTTATGTAGTATCATCAGTCTGCTACAAATCTTGTAATTTATTTCAGGATTCTATTTGATATGATATTCTAAATGTAAGACATAGGGGGCAGGAATTAGTTTTTAGAATTGACCCCTTAATAATAGAATATATTTTCAACTCTTTGAAAGTCAAGGATTCCATACAGAGGTCTGCCATTATTTGTGTACAGTTCTTTCTGAAACTTCCATTAGATTCCTGAAACATGCTCTCTCTTTCATACACACACACACACACACACACACACACACACACACACACACACACAGACAGAGAGAGAGAGAGTACATTACATTATGATAACAGATTATGTTCAATAACAATACATAGAAGCAATTATAATAATAAATTAAAATTAGCATATGCAAATGTGGATCATGAACCTGTGATAGGTCAATACCTGGGTCTTTTTTTTTTTTTATTAACTTGAGTATTTCTTATATACATTTCGAGTGTTATTCCCTTTCCCGGTTTCCGGGCAAACATCCCCCTCCCCCCTCCCCTTCCTTATGGGTGTTCCCCTCCCAACCCTCCCCCCATTGCCGCCCTCCCCCCATAGTCTAGTTCACTGGGGGTTCAGTCTTAGCAGGACCCAGGGCTTCCCCTTCCACTGGTGCTCTTACTAGGATATTCATTGCTACCTATGGGGTCAGAGTCCAGGGTCAGTCCATGTATAGTCTTTAGGTAGTCAATATCTGGGTCTTATTTGCAAAGTTTACCAACTCTGTGTGGCACGTGGAAGCTGTTACTTGATTTCATAGATGCAGTTTACCAAGTTCTCCATACTTTTCAGTATGATTTTATTCATCCTTCTACTCACTTTTATTCCCATATTTCTACCCACAAATTTAATGAAATTTTATCGTAACTAAGGACTTTTCTTGACCTGTGTCTATAACTTTTGCAAAGTGGAATAGAAAGCATACTTGCTAACAGTTTTACTCTTCATTAATATTTCATAGATTTTTTTTTGCTCATCAAGATCTTAGGACTCTCAGCATATAAATTTCACTTCCTATAAAAACCTATAAATTAAAAAATATTTGAAGAAAATCTCCTTTGAGTTGTTTTTGACAGGTATAAATTGCAGCACTAATGTCTTATGTGTAGAATTTTCTATGTAACATTTTGGGGCTAGAGTTGACCACTGTTAGCTGCAAAGAAGAAATGAAATTTGTGTTGAGATAGAAATAGTACATAGATATTGCATCTGAAGTTGATTTTCTGACTATATTCAATATGAAATAATGTAGTGTGATATTCAAACTTTTACTGACCAATTAGAAACTTTTGATTTAGACAATTTAATGCAGCTTCGTAAAGTTGGCCAACCACAACAGTTCACTTTGTGGTGACTTTGTACAAAAAGAAATAACAGAAAAAAAAAATAAAAAGCTTCATTTCAGTCCCACATGTTTTTAATTCATCGTTAAATAAATTATGTGACATAAAACATAATATATGATATAAAAAATTGACAGTTTTTATCAAACATTCCATTAAGTTGACTTGTGCATTTGATTTTCATTTATTAAAAACAATGATTTGATGATTGATGCATAAAAGCTAAACCAAGCACAAAAGCATCAATTTTAATTGGTTTGGAAGTTATAAGTGAAAGGTAACCATCATTTATACATCACAGATAATGATGTCAAATTGTACTTTTAGCTAAGCAAGAAAAAAAATCACATCCAAGCACTCAGTCTGTCAAAGAAACCGCTTTTCCATCCTTAGAACTGTTCAGAAACTTTAGTTAAGGAAAAGTCTTTAAGCCTCTGTCTATCTTAAATAAGTAGTCCCTGGTGACAAGGAAGGCCATTGGTAGTTACGGTTTCTTATTTTACCCTAGTGAGAACTCATTTTATAGTGATTCTCATATAAAATTATCATTAGTCAACACTTTGATTTGTATTCTTTCTTAACTTGGACGATTTTTGTTTATTTCTATTATTGTCAGGACAAGTAATGAATAGATAGGCATTCTTTATATTATGAATATAATTACATTTAAAATATAATCTCTTACTTTTGGATGACCTATTATCAGTAAGATTCCACAGATATGAATATCTCAGAAATAATGATAAATTGTGTCTTTTGAATGAATTTAAAATAAATACTTGAAGCATGGTCTAGTCTTCAAAACTCTTAAGTTCTGTTTTGTGCATCCTTTGGAGTTGGTAGTATTTTTATGAGTATAAGTATTTTACAAGTATACGTATTTTATAAGTATGAGTATTTTTATAAGTATAAAATGTATAAAGTATTTTTCCTATGTTACCCAGCTTTGATTGATATGCAAATCCAATGAAAACATTATACATATCTAACCTGCATGACAGGTCTATGAAAATAATGGGTGTTCTCTTGGGCCTTATCTGTAGGCTTTATCTTCCTTTATGACTCTAGCCCCACCATGTCGGTTCCTTCAGCATTCCACTTACCATTTGCAACTCTTGGCCTTTGTGATGATTGATAGCACTAAAATACATTAGAACAAATTTCCGTCTATTTTACAGAAACTGGTCTATAGCTTTAAAAATGTGATTTGTAAGAACTCAAAATTTATGGAAGATATTAGCATATTGAAAGAATAGTTTGTTGTCCCGTGGTCAAAAACAATAATATATATGCATGCATATGTAAATATTCATATGCATACATATGTCCACAGAATTTATAAGAATTGAAAATACACAGAGTCCAATCAAAATAAATTTAATATACAATGCAATAAATACTAATAAGCATGAACAAGAAAGTCATGAAAATTCTGTGAATGAACAGGATAAAATTAATAGCCATATTTAGAGTCATTGAAAAGTTCACTTGTGTCACAGGTAGTTTGTTGTCTGTGTAGCTTACTTTCCTCTTCTCAGTAATAGGATGTCTTGAGATTTACCTGGTACATAGTACAGTTACATGATACACGATCCAGGCTTCTTCATAACATATGACCAGATGAATAAATTATATTAAATAAGAAAGTAATTACTCAATTTAAGCATAATGGTGTTAAGAAACCAAATCACCACTGTGGAATATCTGTCCACTAACCTGGACTATATATAACCTAAAGGTAGTTGTACAAATTTGAATTAAGGAAGCAATTGCAAAATCGAAACCAGAAAACATAGTTGACTTCAAAATTTAAGATTTCTATCTCCAAACTTTTTACCAGTTCTGACTTCTGTAAGAAATACTTTGTAAATGACCAGGATTGTTCAGAGCACTGTTCCTGTGCATCAGCAGTTCAAAGTGCATCCTGACCTCTCTATGCATAACTAATATTTGATTAAAAATTGCAACAAAAATTAATGTGATGGATTATTTTATTTCTTTTCAAATACTATGTTCTCTGGTAATGAGCTCTTTGTGCTCTAGAAAAATGATAAACTTTGAATTTCATTTATTTTGTCCTTTGGAAAATAAAAAAAGGAAAGACACATTTACACATAATGATAACTGTATGAAAGAAAATGAATCAAATTAGTCTTGAGGCTTGAAGATACATTGTTTCGTTGCATTAGTGCCTATATTTATTTTATTGTTTCTCATACTCATATTGTTATCAAATTACTTTCTATAATCATAATATGAATTAAAACTATTATCTTAAAAAGTGTGATATACATTAGCTCACTGCTGTTATGTAAACTTGAATAGTTTCAACATGCTGCTATCCGATTGACTTTGTAATTAATACAGCAGATTCAGAAGCCATGTCATTTGAACAGAACATTATGAATTTCAGGAATATTACCAGAAGGTCCTGCTGTTTCTAATTTAAGGAAATAAAAGGCCACCTATTGTTCCCTAGTGTGATCTGGGGACACCACGTCATTCCTTTGTCGTACTGTTTGAAATGAGGAAATAATAACATCTTTCTCAAACTCTGGTTGCCCTGTTTTTGTTGTTGCTGTTTTCTTTTTAAAAACAAACCATGCATAACATATTCCTGTATAGTTTTGATAAATAATTCCATTAGACAAATTAAAGCTATTTTGAAGTTTACAAAATAAACTGTTGGGTCTGGAGCAGCGGCTAAGCTGGTAAGAGCAATTACTGCTCTTGCTGAGAACCTGGGGTTGATTCTAGCCTCCCACTAGAGGCTCAAAACCTCCTCTAACTACAGTTCCTGAGGAGCTGATGCCCAACTCTGACCTCTGAAGGCATTGCTGCATTTACACACAAGCAGGCATGCTCATGTGTCCACACATATTATGCACAAAATAAATATTTCAAAAAAGAATTCAAAAGTAAAGCAATTAACAGAATGGAAAACATTCTATAACTAGATCAGAGTTGATTGTTAGGCTTGTTTAAATACTATAAAATGTATATAAAAGATGAAATATATTAATCACTACATCTGCATATATAGAAATATGTGTTTGGTTTCGGGAGAAAAATAATTTAGAAAGGTAATAAGTTGTAATGTTATTGATTTTATTTAATAATCCTTTCATCCCAAGAAATATTTACCTATTTATATACCGTGAAAGATAATTGTAGCATCTTAGTAACTTGTTTCTTTCAAAGGAAGTGCTTAAGACTATAGTAGAACTCTTGATATAACTCTGTAGCAGAACACTTAGCTAGCAGGTACATATCCTAGCGTTCAAGGTCAACATAACAAAAATAGTTCTGTTAGTACATCTCTCATTTCTGAAAATTCATTAGTTGAAATGAACAGGGCAGCTTTCGTCAAATTTAATTATCTAGCGGTCTTTACTTAAAATTTCCTCACCTCTGTTCTGTCAACCAGTTGAATTCTACATTAGCTTGTTGCTATGATGCAAATTTGCATGGCTTGATGTCAAGGTATAGTTGGAAATATTGCTTATAATTTCTGAATTGTGAAGCTGTCTTACATCAATATTTCAGTGGCTTGGGATGTAAACAAATCCTAATCTAGAAATACCTGGCTTGCTTCTCTGATTTGTGGTTGTCATTGTTGTTGTTGTTGTTGTTGTTTTTGCTTTGTTTTGTTCTTTTCGTTTCTGTTTTCTGTATGTTTTATAGACACCTATGGTATTCTGCACAATCTCTAGAGTCTCTTCATTTTTCATCAGTTTTCAATACGACAAGGGTGTGAGATATTGGGGTATGGGTATGTGTGTTTGAGTTTGTATGGGATGCAAGGTAGAGCAAAGCGATCTCTAGACTGTGAAAGAGAATTGCCTGTTTCCTGTAAGGAACTTATATGGACTGAGCATGCCAATACAGAAATTGAGAAAAGTTTTATTCACAATGTCAAATAAAGGAAACTGGAATTAGCTTGCATTCCTGTGGATGTGATGGATGTATTGTGAGTGGTATCTAACATCATTCGCAGACTGTAACTTAAATATGTACCTAATTTTTTGTGATAGCATCTACCACTATGAAGAAAACAAATGCCAGCCTCACTGGTGTTTGACCATAGATTTCACATGATACTACTGCTACAAGGTGTCCTTCAAAATACTCATAGATTAATGGGTTCCTTTTCTTTTGATTTTCAGTAGCACTTAAGAAATTGAATATTTTCCTTTTTATGTATTAGTTTTCTTTTCAAAACTTCATTCACATGAAATAGACAGTACAATGGAGTATATTTAAGGTATACATCACAATGTTTTCATTATACACTAAAAATAATTATTCGAATCAATGTCATTGCTTTTTCTAAATTTAATGCTTTTGTTTAGATGAGAACACTTATGATAAACTCTCTCTATTTGGCACATTTAACTTACATGAGTATACACATGGACACACTCCCTCTCCTCCTCCTCCTTCTGATCTTCCTCCTCCTCCTCCTGATCTTCTTCCTCCTCCTTCTTCTTCCTCTCTCTCTCTCTCTCTCTCTCTCTCTCTCTCTCTTTCTCTCTCTCTCTCTCTCTCTCTCTCCCTTCCCCCTCTCCCTTCCTCACTCCTACTCTCACTTTCTCTCCCTCCCCCACTCTTCCCTCTTTTTCTTCCACTGTGTGTGTCTGTGTGTGTCTGTGTGTGTATGAGTGTGTGTGTGTGTGTGTGTGTGTGTGTGTGTGTGTGTGTGTGTGTGTGCCATATGAGTTCAGGTACCCACTGAGGCTAGAGGACACGAACTTCCCTGCCACTGGAGTGGTGAAGAAGCAGTTGTGAGCCTCCTGATTTGAGTTCTGTGAACTGAATTCAGCACTTCTAGGAAAGTATTGAGTTCCTTTAAGCCACGGAGGCTTCTCCTATCCTTTTTGCACAATTTTTGTTTCTATTAGTACTAAATACAGCCATTCTTCTCTATGTGGTTTATAGACCTGCCTGTTTTTCCAAAGGCAATTCTTGCTTTCTTTTATAATCCTTTGTATGACTGTGGTAATAATTGCAAATCTATACTTATTTATAATTGTATTTATCAATTAATTTATTATTCTTGAATTATTTAAAGGCATGAAATTTAATTCTAAAGAAAATTTTATTGCATTTGATATATGCATATATCAATATATATATATAAATATATCTGTAATTAAAATACAGATATATAGAGATACATACATATATACATATATATACATACACATATATTTTTCTGTTTTGATGATGTTGTTTTTAAATTTCATATAGCTATGGTCAGAAAAATTTTGGTGTCATTGAAAACTTTTAAATGAGTTAAGATATCCATGTGGCCTCCCTTTGATCTATTCTGGGGACTTATCTATGTGTAAGTGACAAGCATGTATTTCTCTGCAGTTTTATAGCACGTTCACAAAGGACATATTTATGCAGATTTACCTTTGACATTTTTAGCAAAAGTACAATCTACTATTATGAATTTGTATTTTGTATGCACATTGTTGGTTAATAGCCTTCCACATACACCAAGTCAACCAGGTACAGTTAGTAAAACACTGGCAAAGAAATGCTTCTGCCTTATATATGGAAACGATAGTTTATTTCCTAAAGAAAATCATCTTACAAGGAATGTCACCTATGTTGTATTACAAATCCATGAAATCTAGGTATGGTTTACAACATGCAGCAGGCTTCTCCTGAGTGACATGAAAACCATTGTTTTATTTAAACAAATGAGCAGCAAATGATCCTGATACAGACAGTGAAATGGGTGGGGCATGGGACCATGGAAAAGTATCCCTAAATAGTAAGAGAACACCAAGTCTTTATTTTTTAAGTTTTAGTTTCAAACAAAACTGGAAAATAGTATAGAACTCTTAACATACCTTACAATTTTCACTATAGTTAACATGTCTTACACGTATATGTTCTGTTCGTTACAACTGACAATGCAGTACTGGTACATCATTACTAGGTTATAGGATCTCACCCAGTATTTCCAGTTCTATGGCTTAAATACCTTTAGGTAGGTTTCTGGAATATGTCAAGTTATGTTCTCCTCCTACATAAGATCTTAATTAATTTCCAGTACAGATTATTTGTATTGTTTGTACTTTTATTGTTTTCAGAGGCAATTGGATAGACTCTAACTCAAAATGAATAATGCCCATTAAAGAGAGAAATTTGAAGTCAGACATCAAGTATAAAACATTTCAGGTGAAGGCTGAGGTCAGTTGATGTTTCTGGAAACCATAGTACAAGATAATTGGGAGTAGACATACTGCAGGGTTGAAAGGGAAGTGTGGAGCTGATTTTTATTCATATGCTTGGGCTGGATGAACACATCCAGATCTAGAATGTTCCAGTCTCCTAAAGTGTGGGACAATGCATTTTTGGTTTTGCTTTCACTCCTGTTAATGGAAGAGTTTCATAAGAAAAATAAGTGGTCAACTCAGACAGTTTACTACACAGTTCTTTTATTACCAATGATTTGGGGTTTCAAGGAGGACTCCTTTGTGGAATGCTTTCTTGATGTTTTGTCTTGTGCTATGTAGAGTTTTTAATTAACCATTCCGTTCATTTACATCTCAAATGATATCCCACTTCCTGGTTACCCTTCCATAACCACCCCCATCCCACCTCTCCCCTACCTTCTCCCCTTTGCCTGTATGAGGGTTCTCAGTCACCTACCTACCCTCTCCTGCCCCACCATGCCAGCACTCCCCCTTGCTCCCCAGGACCAAGTGCCTCCCCTCCCCTCCCATTGCTGTCAGGCAAGGCCAACCTCTGCTACATGGGGGAGAACTGGGTGGTCAGGTCAGCCTGTGTTGTTCTTCCAATTGGGTTGCAATCCTCCTCCTCTCTTTCAGTCTTTCTGCCAGCTCCCCAACCAGGTTACCTGAGCTCAGTCTCATGGTTGGCTCCAAACACCAACATCTGCATTGGTCAGTTGTTGGCTATATATTATAATGTCCCAAAGTCTGGTTGATCCCAGGAAGGAGAGAATCGACATGTGTAATGTGACCTTGCTCCTAGAAACTTTAAAATGTTTTCACTTGGGTTTGGGGATTTAGCTCAGTGGTAGAGCGCTTGCCTAGCAAGCGCAAGGGCCTGGGTTCGGTCCTCAGCTCCAGGAAAAAAAAAGAAAAAAAGGAAGAAAGAAAAAAATGTTTTCATTTTTGCACAGGATGTACTTGTACCTTATAGTGAAAAATCTCATTTTACCAATATCCATGCTTAATCCGCTAAGGTATTTTTATGAACAAAACTTTATCTATCACTTTGACATATATTTAATAGAATTATGTTCTTAGCTTAGCAGCTGTCAATGGATTCAGAATCTTATCTTACTGTGGTCCTGAAGTGAGTGATTATGTGTCCATGTCTGTGGACCCATTCCCAAAGAAGAAATGCAAGAACAATTCCTGGTTTTGTTAAAATTATTAAAGGGCAATGTGTTGATGCGTGCCTCTATAAGGCACACATTCTGGAGAATGAATGGAAGGATTTCACATTCAAGATGAATCTTGTATGCATAGTAGGTTTAAGTCAACCCAAGCTACACAGTGAGAATTTGTCTCAAAATTCAAAACACATATTATGAAATAATTGGCCTCTACTTCTCATTTCTGCTCCAGAATAAGTCTTATAAAATCCTAGATGGTTCTCTTTAATTCTCTTGAGGGGCTAAAGAAAGCAACACAGATTTTATAGTTGCTTCTTTGCTTCCAAATGCTGATGATGACATTTGCTTCTCCTGCCGACACATTTAGTGATAAACATGATATTTTTGCAGAACACTTTGAGTTCCATGTGCAAATCTGTGTGATGCTATCTGAGATATTTCAGATTTAACCATGAAGCAAGACTGTCTAGGTTAAGATTCAAAAGCAGTTCTCTAGAAGTCAGAGGTTAACAAAATAAAGGGAGAAAAGCTATTCATTTGGAAATGCAAAATTTCCAAAATAAGGAAATTAGATATTTCAATAAAACAAAAGGATACAAGACTCTATCTGAGGTTTTTTGTTTTGTTTTGTTTTGTTGCTGTTTTGGCTTTGTTGAATAATGATAGGTACAAGCAGAAAAGAGTAACACCAGCAATGGCTCTATCTTGCCAATGACCCTATCTTACTATAGGAAGTGGTAAGTAATTCAGTTTTGTGGATACAGATGTGACGGATGGTGAGAGTTTATAGAACTACAGTGTTAGTGGAAAAATACTGGACAGTAGTGAAAGTGCTGTAGGTACACTGGATGATACTTTCTTAGTTGTACAAGTTGAAAGAAAGGGAGATTTCCAAGTTGATTTTTAGGTATGTAGAATTGGAGATAGAATGGATAGTGATTGGCTGTTCTAGAAATAGTAAAAGAGAAGCACATAGTTGCACTAGATTAAATGACTATAGTCTTCAAAAAGATGACTATATTGAAATGCTAACCTCTAATGCGATCATGTTAGAAAGGGAGATGCTAAAGTCTTCTGGTTGCTGATAAATCTAATTAGCACCATTCCAAATGATTTCCAGACAGGTTACCTGCTCTTTTTGCTATGGAGGAGTCAACATGACAATCTGTGAGGAGGCAGGATCTCATTAGACACTGAATCCACAGTGACTTAATCTTAGATGTTCTGATCCTTAGACCTGTGTGCAAGAACGCTTCTTCAAAAAAAACTCCATACCGTTTGTGCTACTTTGTTTTAGCTAACAAATAGACTACAACAGTAGTGAACATATTAAACATATTAAAAATGTGAAAGACATCGATTCAGTTTAGTATTGTGTAGATGGATAATGGTTACCTATGACATGTTTAATAGCAACAACGTTGTATTTACTGTAAAACGTGTGAGCATTATTTTTAAGAAACAACTACATAAACATCACTAGTCAAGCCATAGAAAGAAAAGAGCTGAAGGAAAGAGAATGGAAATAAAATTCCAAATGGACATAAAATAGAGATGAAGAGAGTGTCATACATTCCCAGGAGACAACTTTTTTTTAATTTAAAAATGATTAATAGGTTAGTAAACAAAGTGGTGGGTTTGATTATGAATTTTCATAGATAGATAGATAAATAGATAGATAGATAGAGATATACTTTTTCCTGTTCATCCTCTTCCCTATTATGCATGTCTGTCTGCCTATTGCATGCCATGTGCTCCCTCAAATGTACACTTTCTATTTTCATATCTCATGTATACCATTACCCTCCCCATATTATTTCTCACCCTTTTTAGATCTCTGAATTCTCTTGTTCTTTGTATAAGTTTAATAACAGACACAAACAAACAAACAAATGCATACATACACACACACACACAAACACACACAGAGAGAGAGAGAGAGAGAGAGAGAGAGAGAGAGAGAGAGAGAGAGAGAATAAGACAGGAAACAGGTAGGCAGACAAATTTAAGATATAATCATGTACACGAGAGAAAAGATATTATCCATCTTTCGTATTAACCCAGTTGGATGGCTGTTCTAATAAGAAACTGCGGACTCCTGCAAGATGTGGGAAAAGAAAAAACCTTACTCACTTTTAGGATCTCAATTCCTACAAGTTCTATGGAAATTATATGTGTATCATTACATATATTTATCACATACTTATGTAAATATATAAGATTTACAATCTAAATACATGTATTATGACTAATAATACATATGGGATGAGGACTAATACAGGAGAGGGTAATAATTTTATTAAAATTACACTGTGATATTTTACTTAATATGTAATATATATTTGTATACATATTTATATAAAGAATATATAAAGTACACATATATGAGAGAAAGAGAATTCAGAGTTGCAGAGGCAGATTAGATGAAGAAAGCATGGAGGTCTGGGACGCTTCTGCCGATCTTGACAAACTAGGTAGGTCTGTATGCATGGGAACTATTGAAGGTTGATGCTTTATTTAATAAGTTCATGTCTTTTTGTCCTAAGCTTGAAGTAGGATTTCTAGGTTCTTCCTTCTCATCTGCAAGTACATGGAGGTGCTTGTTAGGGTGACACTGGTCTCCAACTTTCCATAAGTTCATGGGTTTATTCAGCCATCCATCAGAAACAAACTCATTTGCACAGTTTCTTTTGAGACAAGGATTTCTTTCAGGTAGGCTGGTCACAAGCTTGCTACACACCTGAGCATGACTTTGAACTTCTCCTTCTCCAAGTCCACCTCCAAGTTCTGAGATCGGAGCTGCGTACTGCTTTTCTCAGAGTCAGTGGTTCTAAGGATATACTCAGTGGCTTCCTATATACTAGACAGGCACTCCACACCCTCATCCGTACCTCCAGGTGTGAAAGCAAATTTAAAACAAGCAACAAAAATAAATCTGTGTTCTCCTGTGTAGACTATTGAAAAATAAATCCTGTGTATTTGGGAACAGCGTGATACAGTTGGGAGCTTCAACGCGTCTATACAACTAAACGCATATGTGCTTTTTAAATAACTTAATCTGTGAAAAGAAAATAAATTTTTTGTTGTAAAGAGATAGGACTTAATCTCCCTGGAACATACGCTTTCCTATTTCCCATGCTTTCTGCCTCTTCTCCCCCAGCTCCTCTAGACTCAGGTAAATGGCAACAGCTGCTCAGGCTGGGCCACAGCAGCGTGGGCACAAGCTCTTCTTACCCATTGTGAGGGAAATTGACTGGAATCACACAATCTTCATCAATTTCCCACTTGGTAGAAATCGGTTCTTGTAGGCAAGGGGCCCGCACTACATTTGCTTTGCAGCTGGCTGTCCCTTGGAGCTGAGATGCAGGGATAGGAGGAGGTGACCTGCTGCTAGGCAATGAATGTGCCCTGGGTGGGTGTGCTCACCTGATTCTTCTGAGTTAGAGCCTGGAACCTGCCTCCTACTTACAGAGAGCAGCGGAGGATCTGGCTAAACAGGAGAGAAAACGAAGAGTTTCTTGTTTGAAGCCTCAAGCTTCAGTCTAACTTGTAACTAATGAACTAGCATCATGCACAGCGGTCCCCTCTTCCACAGGCAGTAATTATATAAGAATAGCATTCCAAACGTGGTCTTTCTGTGACTGGCTGGCGTACAGGCTGCTCGTGTGGGAAGACGATTTTCACGCAGATGTTAGCTAGAAAATAGGTGGAAAAAGTGACTGCGGCTTGCTCAGATCACAATAGCAGAGGACAAAGTTTTAAAGTAAAAAAAAAAATCGTTAAACGAACTTACAAGTTGATTTATTCTTAAGATTGCATTTCTTTGCTTCTTGTGAGATGACGAAACGAATGAATTCAGCTGACTGTTCAAATTGGCGTAATCTTATTAACTAAGCAGTTTGTGGTTTCCCACTAACCTGAATAAGAATCCCCGGTGAAACTTAAGCCAAAGCGGAGTCCTCTCTGCCTGTGATCTCTGACAGTAATTATGGGTGAGGAACCAGAGTCAGGCATTTGTAACAGCTCCCAGGAGACACTCATGCACAATAAAGTTTAAGAACTCCCAGCACGCACTGACCTTGGTAAGTGGCAGTCAGATAACATCTCTGCTACGAAGGTGGAATTTCAAAGAACTTTCATTTCAAATTTTATCTCTGTTTTTAGATATTGGAGCAGTTAAAATTTAATGTGAAAAAGAGAAATGGAGAAAATATATGGATAAAAAACAACTACCTAGGTCACCTATCATTTAATCCAGAAATTGAGTTTCTTTTCCTATCAGTGGAGTACCACAGCCAAGCTCTTGAACATATTTGTCATCCATACAAAACTCAGGCTCCAGACAAGCATGACAAGCACATGTATGCGCACAGGAAAAGAAGGCTTGCGGGTCCACGGGAACGGTGGAGCCTGCTGTGGATTTGCATCCTGTGTCATCAGTTCAGCACACACATGACAAGCGGATGACTCATTAACTATTCTTTTCTGTCATGAATCAATGGTATTTCTATTTAATTGCAACGGATACCTACCTTCCACCCAGTGTCTGACAGTGTCTCTGAATCCATGTCAACACAACTCTATCTTCCTAATATCTAATTGACGGCTGCTATAAATAGCATGCACCTCCAAAATTCATGTTAGGAACTTCACGCCCAGTGTGATGATGTTCCAGCCAGGGCCTGATTAAGTCGTGAGGGAAGATGTTATAGTTTGTAACACTCCTCCCATCTGTTGCACTACTGAAGCATTTATACATTTGCAATGATCTAATGCTGTCCTGTCCTGCGGGAACTTACTGGAGTAGTGAGGAGGAAAGTCAAGGGTAGCCTGATCCACTAAAAAGAAGCTATCTTCTCAAAGTTGTGTGTGTGTGTGTGTGTGTGTGTGTGTGTGAGATAGAGAGAGAGAGAGAGAGAGAGAGAGAGAGAGAGAGAGAGATCTACTTTTCCAGTGTTTACAAGTATCCAGAATCATCTTTCTGTTTTCTCATGAATAGAGATTCCATCTGTTCTTACCAAGTGGTTTAGGTTTTGGAGAGTGTGCTGTTGTAGAATTGAATTAATCCTTTTGTTCTCCCTTCATTTTTATTTCCCTTACTTATATGTCCTTCATCATGAGAGGCATATGTTCTTGGTCATTGCTAGATTCCAGTGTCATGCCCCTGAACTTTGCACACTATAGACCTGTCAATAAAATAAATTTATTTTCAAAGTAAATGATTTACTATCCATATTGCCTTACAGTGGCATTAGATGATTAAGACAACAGATAAGTAGCCCTCCATAAACATTTTCTGAAAAATGTTTCCTTTTAGGCTATGAATATGTATGAAATAACAGTTAATGCTCCAGAGCAGAACTTGACATATAGAAAGACATTAACGTTATTGACCTAGTTTGAAAACATTAGATGGAGCTTAATAGCTTGCCTTATATAACAGTGACACCTTTGCTGTGTTTTTCTATTACTGTGTAGGTAAAAATTTCATGATTTTAATATGTAATATTTCAAGAATATATGTAATCTTGGAAATAAAGATAATAAAAATATTTCTATTGTTTCAATGGGTTTCTAAAAAATGATTCACAGAACTTATTCTGCAAAGACGAGTATGAAATTTAAGATTTAATCAATTTAAGAGAGTTGTTAGAAGTTAATTAACCTTGCCAGGAAAACCATACATGTTGAAAATCTATCTTTCAGATGTTCGTGTATCTGTTGTTTTATTAGTCCGGCATTATTGTGATTGAATTGCCATCTCTGTCATAAGCACAACAGACTTTCACTAACCTTTTTATATTATTTTCAAACTTTCTGTATCACTGAACAGGAAAACAAACTGTAAATAATGGATTAGTCATCACTCTTTTTCTTTTATTGAACATTTAATTGATACCAGATATTGCAAATATTTGCATGACAGATACAGAATAGATTTACTCTGAGCAAAGACATAGAGGTTTTTATAACTTGTGAAACTGCTAGCCTAATTTACATATCCCTGAAGGATATAAAATATAAAATCAAATGAGAAGAAGCCACAAGAAAAGTATCCTAATTCGTTTTTTTAACCTTTAAATTAAATTTCTTTAGCACTAAAGTAAGCACAATGTTTCTCAACCAAGAAGTTATACTCATGATACTGTTGTATGTTGCAGATTCTGTAAGGATTCATACTCAACCAGGATGGCCGTCTATGCTCCAGTCTTCCTTTGTGTTCTGTTTCATATGCACATAGATCTTACTACCTGATGCTTAGTTCTTTCCAATCAAAATTTGATGTTTTTCTTTTTTGTTATCCTCTTTGGCTAAAGTATAATTTTGTTATGAATCAGACACTTCATAAAATTTTCTTGTGAAAAAACACTGATTTTTTTATTAGATATATTTCTTTATTTACATTTCAAATGTTATTCCTTTTCCCGGTTTCCTGTCCATAAGCCCCCATCCCCTCCCCCCTCCCCATATGGGTGTTTCCCACCCCCATCCACCCTCCTTACCAACCTTCCAACATTCCCCTGCACTGGGGACTTTCCTTTCCACTGATGCCCAAACAAGGCTATTCTCTGCTACATATGAATGCTAAACGTAGTGTGAATTCTGGGACTTTGGTTTCTTTTTAAAAACAGAAAAATTCTATTAAAATGTGTTTTTAATATACTCTGAGGTGTATAAACACGTGATCGCTCTGACTGTCTACTGCAGCTGACTGTGATTTGCCTTATATTCTAGCAGAAGTATGGTTGTGCCTGCTGCCATTAGTTTCTGTGATTGTATGACATTTGAAATTCTGTGAACTTTTGAGAGATTACAGACTGTATGTAAACACTAGAGGTCTTCTAGGTAGAGTGGGTGTTTGTTAGTTGTTCACAGGGATTGGTTGCTATTCATTAAAAGTCATGCTCAAAGAAGAAAGGAATTAGAATTGGGAATTCTCTCTCTCTCTCTCTCTCTCTCTCTCTCTCTCTCTCTCTCCCCTTATAGGAATGAAACCAGGGAGATAAATGGTGATAAAAAAGAAGAACCCACAAGTAGCAAAGACCAACTACAGGCTACAACTGCATAGCAACATCTCTCATACCTTCTGAATAAAACAGATTAAGCTCTAAGCAAAATTTTGTAGAAGTGAACAGATTGCAAATGGGGGTTGGTGGTTTACAGGATATGCAACAGCATAATTGATAAATAATCCAAAATTGTCTGACTACACACCAGACACACAGAAAACCCACTAGTGACCTGGTAGATGCCTTGGGATTCCTAATATTTCATTGATGTCCTACAATATTTCCTCATGAGTGGCTGATATATTGTTCCTGAGGGAAAGCTGGTGAATCTGAGGTCAAAGATCAGTGAAAGGCAGCTGCACAGATGCACACTCTCTGTCAAGAAGTCCTGAAGATGGAGAGGTGGAAGGCTCTTCTGAAGATCTCTTGATATCTGGGTCCAAGTGCTCTGGTGGTTGGTTTTCTCCCTCAGTTAATCCACTGTAAAAACATGCTCACAAACATGTTCAAACCATCTCCTTTTAGATTGTGTCAAGTTGACATTCAAGGTTGAGCAAACATTCTCCCCATACATCCATTTTATTTCCAGACTTGAAACTGGAAAAAAATGTTCAGAAATTAACACTAGAGTATAGCTAATCTATATCACTTACGTTTCGATCATAAGACAAATAATCTTTCCTCTAACTATGCTCTGCACAGACTGTGATAAATCTCTAACTCCTTCACTTGCCATGAGCCTTTCTATAGCTACTCACACCTAAATGGAAAGGCATTAAAGGTTGGATAACTTTAGTTAAAAATAAGGAATTGTAACTTATTAAGGTTGTAGAGCTATGTTGAAGTTTAGCATTTGTTTGGTAGTTACTAAGAATAAGAGATACAAAGACGATTAAAATAAGAGTATTAATTCAGAAATTATTCCAGGTGAGTAATGTATTTTCACAATATAAAATCCACTTCACTGTGGCATAGGTCTCAAAAATAATTTGAAAGGATTCCACTATTCCATTCTCTCTCTCTTTTTTTAATTCTTTGAACAAAAGGCAGACAAAGTGGAGAAGGAATAGATGTAATTTGACTTGGTTGTAGTCTTTTCTTTGTTAGGTTGCAAGAGTACTTGCTTCTCAGTTTAGCACCAGATAACTCCTACTAATCTTGGCTCAACCATTGTTATACCTGAAAGGATGCTGTCCCAAGCTCTACTGTACAGTTTTCTTTAATTCATCTCATCTCTGCATCGCTTAAATTTTTCAAAATGGGCTGAGATTCTGGGTAGCTGTTGATAGCTGTTCACTCCTGCGGCTGGCATATTATGTCTCCACAATCTCACCTGTGTCACATCAAAATTACAAAAAAAGAAGGGAACCTGTAGTGATGAAAGAAATCAGGCAAGCTTTTCCTGGTGATCTAAAATAGAGAGAAAAAAAAGATTCTGTGTTCAGTCTAAGAGCAGAATATTCTAATTTTTAAAAAATGTCTTGCAACGTGACACCAATTTCGTGTACTCTGTTTTTCCTCTCTCACAGATTATGATCAAAGCCTGAAAAGCAAGAATAATTAAGTCTATATACATTTATTCTACAGAAAGAATAATTCATAAAGAGATAGTTTACCTTCAAAAAGAAAAATGGATCAAGGGCTAAGGTGACCATTTTCTTATGTACGAGTGGAAAATAAATGCTGTGAGAAGGTTGCTGGGGTGAGTGTGACAGAGAAGGCCCTTGCATCTTGTCATTGCTTAGGAATGTATTTTAGTCAGTAGGGCTTATGAAACAGAAATTTCCATGAACCCACGGTGGACTTCTCTATTAGGAAAAGATAGCACCTGAGTTTTTGTGGCTGTGAATAGGACCAGGAAGTAAAACTATACCTAAAGTTTTCCTCAGGAGGAGGTAGGTATGTCGGGAAAGAACTTCCTGGGTAAGTGTGGGTACTAAACTTTGGGCCCTTGGCGCTCACACAGATGTCACAAATGATGAGCAGGAATACTAGCCTACCTAAAATTCCAGCATTCAGGATTCTGACCTCTGGTATCCCTGTAGGAAAGTGGCAGCTAGACTAGCATAATTTGCTAGTGTAGACTCTGGGTTCATGTGAAAAACACTGCCTCAAAACGTACTGTGGGAAGTGATTGAGGAAGAAAGATATGCACATTCATGCCCACACAACAAAATCTATTTCCAAACTTTACAGGTGGTCATACACACACACACACACACACACACACACACACACACACACAAACACACACACACAAACACACACACACACAAACACACACACAAACACACACACAAACACACAAACACACACACACACAAACACACACACACACCAACACACACACACACACAAACACACACACACACACACAAACACACACACACAAACACACACACACAAACACACACACACAAACAAACACACAAACACACACACAAACACACACAAACACACACACACACAAACACACACACACACACAAACACACACACACACACAAACACACACACACAAACACACACAAACACACACAAACACACACAAACACACACAAACACACACACACACACACACAGATATGGACACATTGCACACACAGATATTTGCAAAATAAAAAGTTAAACATCACAGAAACGGGATGGGATTCTAGAACAAATGCCGAGCAATATTTTAATAAAAATAATCTTGTCAATCAAATTGTTAATAAATTGCAAGATTTTAACCTAGAAGACAAGATAGACTTCTGGATTTCCGATTCTCAACAGTAGTAACCAGGATGGTGAAAGCAAAGGTCATAAGGACATGATCACAATGTTTTAAGTTCCTTTTATTTTGTCTGAACGAGACGGACATGGTAGTGAGACAAACATTTTTCTCTACATTTTTTATGTCTATCCCTTACCACCTCAACACTGTGGCTTAAAGCACTTCGAAAACACATATATCCATGTCCTGTGACTCTAGTGATATATTGAGCAGGTGTGGTCCATATGGGTTTGACTAGGAGTTAAGAATATAGACTTTCTCCTTCACAAGCCTAGAAACACCTCAGGACAAAAGTCTGCCTCATGCCCCAGCAGATAAATCCTTTTTAAGTCTTTCTGGTTATTCATTTACTATAATATAAAATAAATTTATTCTCTATTTAGCTAATGTCACTGTTAGAAAATTCTGTAGAAATAAATAAAATTAAAGGCACATCATTATTAAAAATATCAATTAGAAAAATAGTTGATTAAATATACTTATTTACATACTAATAATATGACAAGCAGAATAAGATCTCCAATATGTCTTTCATAAGAGAAGAGGGAGAAGCTAAATGGAAAGAATTAACAATACCCCTTTAAATTTAAAACAAGGCAAGAATATTAAATTGAGAATGGAAAATGAATACACAAAAGGTCATAAATATTAGTTCAAATGCATTATTATCAAGTGTGAATATATTTCTTACTTGGGCCTAATACTATTGAATAAAAGATAATTTTACATTCCAGAAAATCATAAAATACATTATGATATGCTTATAATTTAGAAGTTGAAAGTTTACATTAAGCACTAACATAAAAGAAATAAGTAATTAGTACTATTTTCAGCAAATATGACTTTTTAATCAGTCCTTTAGTAATGCAGAGAGATTTCGTATACATGATGGTAAAAGAAAGCGTATTTTTCAACAGGAGCAATAAAAACAGTATCAAAAGCCACAAAGAAACAAAACTCTGTGACTACCTAAGGATATTATAAAATGCTAAGCATTAAAACAAAAAAAAAATTCTGAAAACCTGGGAGATAAGTAGAAAGAAAAGTAAAGTAGTGTTGTAAAATTTTTAAGAAAAACTCAGATTGATTAAAATCAGGCAAGTATAGTTCAAGGAGAACAAACAGTGTCAACATGCCAACTGTTAAATACTCTGTGGAATAAACTGGAAGAGTTGGAGAGTAGCTATCCCATGAGATGGGTAATGCCGATGCCAAGAAAATATTAGTTTCAGCAGCAAAATAAATGAAATGGATAGTTGGACAGAAAAACAGAAGGGAAAGGAGCCCAAATTCTATCACAGAGCCCCCAAGCCAGTGCAGAGGGTGTACAGATGCCAAAGATTGAACAAGACAATGGCCTGAGAAATGGAAACTCTACCCTCAATAATAATAGGATAGAACATCCTGATAGGAAGAGAGTAGAAAGGGAAATAATAGTGAAGTCCACAGGCAAGTGTCTATGTGCTTGCGTGTGTGCGTGCGTGCGTGCGTGTGTCTGAGCGTGTGAACTCATATGCATTTACACAGAGAGGGTTGGTGACCAAAGGATGGAAAAAGATATCCATATTCATAAAAGATAAGCAGATTCAAAACCACAGCCCATGGTGAGTCCATCATTTAGCAGGTTCATTTGTTCCACTTAGATACTACAGAAGTCATTCATCTTGGCATTGGACTGGGGCGTCAGCAAACAGACACTTAGAAATATCTCTTATGATTCAGTTACTGAGTGACTTCAAAGGTGAAGAGTCTTCTCTCCTCAACCTACTCTGAAAATGCAACTCAAAGTGTAGTGGAGTATCTCGGCACCCTGTCATAAGGACTCCATCAGGAGTTCCTCCTATCTTTACATTGTGGCTGGCATGCTGAACTTCAGTGTCCTATGCAGATCTCAGAGACCAAGGATTTAAAGACTTTAAAGAATGGGGAACATTAAGTTTAATGCTGTAGACAACTTTACTTCAGTTTTTGTGTACCTTTATATATGAATGTAACAAAGAGAGCAATGATGCAGAGAATGTTGTTTGAGCCCAGAAAACCATGTAAATAAATCCCAGCAAGCACAAAATTAATAACAATAAGGGAACTCTTTCCCAGAGCTTTCTCAGGACAGAGCAATTTAAACATGATTTTCTGCTCCATACTAGAAGTAATGACTGGATAAGCATGAAAGAAAGGATGAAGGTTAGTTTCATATTCCAGGTCCCCTGAGGACAGCACTCAGCTTGTCCTATCAGCAAGTCAGGGTCTACAGCTATGATCTGACACCCAACAAAGGTCATGGCCAGGCACAGCCCAGTCAATTTACAAATAATAATAATAAATGACAACAAATCACAAAACAATATCCTAATACTTTAAGCACCCTTACAACTTTACATTGGGCTGCATTTCCTCCTACTCTGAGACACATGCTGTAGGTTGAACTGTGTTCTGGTTCTATCCATGGAGAAAAACTCCTCTAGGTCAGAAAAAGTCAGTGGTAAAAAGCTAGTGAGACTTACTAGCACTACGGAAGATGGATGAAGAGTACCGTGTGCCTTAGAATGAAGGCATGCCTGTGCCTAAATGACAATTCTACTTATTTATGAGTTGCCACACAGCCTATGAAAATCTCTTGCCCATCTCTGGGAAAACACAAAGATAAGCAGAGGCAGCCTTACAGGGGTCTGCTCATGTATGAACACAAATAGCATGAGAAAGTAAAGCAAGGCAGGTTAGAGATGAAACCTGCATCTGCTTTCAGGTAAGGATAACATAGAGATATTGCATCTGTATTCTCAGGCAAATGAACACGTACAGAAAATTTGCCTGTAGGCTCAAGAAAGTTAGTAAGCAGAAACCAGCACTGTTTAAAATCCAATTTCAGTTTCAAGACTCCTCTGTTGCTTCGTCTCTCATCATTCTCTGTCTACTCCTACCACATCTCTAAATGTCCAGTTTGATGTTGGATGTGTAAGGTCATTGCTACAGCTCTAGTGAAACCTGCCTCATGCTATTTCCAATATGCCATGGTGGATTCTAATCTAGAAAATGAGTCTCATATAAATGGTTCTTCCTGTAAATTACCTTGATCATGGTGCTTTATCACAGCCATAGAAACTCTAAGTAAGACAGCCTTGCTTGTGTATATATGATTTCAGGGCTGGCTAGTTAGTGTTGGATAACCAGTTAGGAAACACTTCGATGGGGAAGCTTATTTCTCTCCTGTGGAATATCCTTTCATTGTCTGTAATTCTTTGTCTGTAGGTGGGGGTCAGTGAGAGTTCTCCATTCCAACTTATTCTGTCTACTGATGTTTTAATTTTTTAGGTCTTGTAGCAATACTGTCTATGTATCCTGTATATAGCTTCCAGTAATTCCTAGGAATCATAATTCACAAGAGCCTTCCAGCTCATCTATATCTTAAAATATTTTCACTTCCTCTTCCTCAATGTGCTCTGAGCCTTGGGTATTGGAGTTGTGTTGTAATTGTGTCTACTATGTCTGGGCTTAGATGATTCATTCATCTTTGCACTTTGATGATTTGTAGTTTTCTAAAATAATCCTTGCTGCAAAGAGAATCTCTTTATTGATGGAAGATAAAAACCACGTTTAATTATGTATGAAGTTGTTTTACAGTGAAGTTAGGAATTGAGCTGCTCTGGTAAAGAGACAGTCGTGGGTTCTCCACTGAGATCCATGACTTCACTAACTCTGGGTAGTTGGCTAGTTGTATGGTATGGGGCAAGATTCCCTTCTTGTTGAGGAAACCTCAATTCACATCAGGCAGCTCCTGTTAACTACCAAGATTTGAGTCCCACTGCTGCAGTTGTAGGAATATCCTACCATGCTTGATATTGGTGTAGTCCATAGATGTCAGAACTGGGTGGGACTGTTGATTGTTTTCCTTCCTTGGTAGTTTGAATTGTATCTTCAGGTATTATGAAGGCTAGAGAACAGAAAGGAGGTTTTCAGCTTATAACCAGTTCCTATCTTCTGCATCCTATGTCTGAGGTGTGTGTTTTGTGGAACTTTGAATAAGATTTATCATACAGGTTCATATATTTGGATGTGTAGTCACTCTGCAGAGGTACTGTTTGACAGGATTAGATGGTGTGACCTTGTTGGAACTGTGTCACATGGAGTAGGCTTTGAGGTTTCAAGAGCACATGTCAGACCTAGGCTCTTTGTCTGACTATGGGTCAAGATGTAGCTCTTCATTTCTATTCCAGCAGCTGACTCCCTTAAATCATGAAAATAGACTAAACTTTTAAACTGCAGTAAAGCCCCAATTAAATATTTTCTTTCAGAATAATTGTCTTGGTCATGGAGTCCCTTGAAAACGGTATAGCAGTGACTATGACAGAAATGTAAATTCAGTCTTTGAAAAGCAACCTAGGGCAAGAGTGATACCCAGTGTTTTGGGAGCAGCCATGGACTCCGTGGTCTATTTTAATCAACAGTTTTGTCAAAGGTTCCTCATACTTAGTACTGGGTCTTTTTATATATAATCTCCAGCTCTACTGGGCTTCTCTGAAGAGTTTTCAGTACAAGTGGCATAACTTTGTAATATATATATACACACACACATATACACTCTACTTTCCTATTTCTGTTTATTTGTCTCTCTTATCAATAGTTTCTGTTGTTCTCATTTATTTCACTCACCTTCTTTGCGTATTTCTTTTATCCCAAATATCTAATATATTAGTAAACATTCTATAATTCTCCTTTCTTTATTATAGTTGAAGAAAATATGCTTCCAAATTGACGATTAATATATTTTCACAACAACCATATCTGTCAGCCTATGTTGAGTGTATATTCAAAATTTTAATATTGGAGTGATCTTAGAAATCATTTATAATAATAACATGTAGGCTCATATTTTAGCTATTTAATATCTTTCCCAGTCAAGGTGGTAGAAATTATCAACCCAATGAGCCTACAATATAGTCCTGCTTAAATACTGCAAATATTTCACTTTAAAAATACATGTTATAAAAGTAAACAACTGTCCCATTTGGATAAGAGTGAACAATTGTGGAATTATAAGAAAAATGAGAAGTCAAGAAAACAAAACTACTCTGAAAATTAGCAATTCTATAGAAATGGATTCCAACAGGAGTGAATTAAATGGAATGCAAAAAATCTCAAGTGAATCTTGATAGCATCAAGATATCTGATGAAATCAACAAGAACCGAAATAAACTCCCAATGAATGCAGCATGAAAAAGACTGTATTTTTCCTTTCATCTCAATAATATTTCCCTGTGCATATGTACTAGAAATTCCTTCCCATTATCAGTTCATGGACATCAAACTATTGTTAATTAAGCAACAATGAACATCAACATGCAAGAACCCTTCTACTAAGATATATTTTTTTAGGCATCTTCCAGAGGTAATAAAATTGGACATATGGTAGTTCTCTTTCTAGGCTTGGAGAAACCTCCTGATTGATGTCCATAATATTTATCCTAGTTTTTCCATCCTAGATGAATAGAAAGATTTCCCTCATCTTCCATGCCAGACATACACTAGAAAAGAACCACCCAAAACTGTGCTGGAAGCATGTTAATACAACAGAACAAAGAAAAAATATTGAAATTCAAAACAGAGGAGCACCAAATCACATAAGATAACAAAGGTACCAGAATAATAGCAGCTTTATCAATATAAATTCAATATGCTGGAGTTCAGAAGATGTGAATTACAAGTACCGAAAGACTATAGTCAATCTAGATTACTCTATCCAGTAAAGCAGTGTTTCATAAAGTAAATATGAAGGGAAAATGCTATAGGAAAAGAATTTGTGATAGCTAATCCAGTACAGCAAAAGATATGAGAAAGGCTGCATATTAAATTATACATATTAAAAGAATGACAAGCATATCCATGAAGTCACAAAAACTGAATCATGATAGCATATTTGCAACCAAAATATAGAAAAAAAAACTAAACAATATATACAGTACAAATTGATAGCAAAGACTTCACACTAACACTTACATCTATTAATGTTAATGGTCTCAGTTCAGCAGCCAAAAAGTACACAGATTTGAGGAGGAAACAGAATAAATTGTTTCCTATAAGAAGTACATCTCACTAGCAAAGACAACATGACTTTAATTATAATAGAAAAAGACATTGTGAACAAATGAAACTAGATAATAATTGCATGTGGCTATAAAATTAATGGGTTAAAAAACATTTCTAATTTAAAATACTCAGGAGAGTTAAATATGCCAGATCATGTTTCAATCTCCACACACACAGTCCCCCTTTCCCCCCTAGGTACCTCCCTCCCTTCCCCCCTTGTGGTTGCTTTCTTCTGCCTCCCAAGTGGGACTTAGGAGTCCTTGTTTGGGCCCGTCACTTTGCTGACATTTTTGAGTTCTGTAGACTGTATCTTGGGTATTTTGGACTTTTTTTGGCTAATATCCACTTATTACTGCGTACCCTTTTGGGTCTGAATTATCTTACGCAGGATGACATGTTCTAGTTCCATCTATTAGCCTGCAAAACTCAGGATGTCCTAATTTTTATAGCTGAGTTGTATTCCAATGTGTAAATGAGCCACATTTTCTGTATCAATTCTTATGTTGTGGGACATCTGGGTTATTTCTAGCTTCTGGCTATTACAAATAAGAGCAATCACTATGAACATTGTAAATACATGCCCCTGTGGCATGGTGGGGCATTGTTTTGGTGTATTTCCAAGAGTGGTATTGCTGAGCCTTTAGGTAGGTCTATTTCCAATTTTCTGAGGAACCCCCAAATTGATTTCCAGCATGGTTGTAACAGTTTGCAATTCCCTTACATGCATTGTTCACTTACAGAGAAACAAGTACTCACAAATAAACCACACACACACACACACACACACACACACACACACACAAACACAAACTTTCATACTCACCTACAGACACACAAACAATGTGCTAAAACACATATACAGACATGCGCACACACACACACACACATACATATAAAATGTTAGACTTTTTCAAAGGCATTCTATGTAATTTGTACAACCATTAATGTAATGCATCATGTTTATTAATTTCTCTCTATGAAAACATTCTTCTATCAGTGGAATGAAGTAAAATTGAACATAGTTTGTGATATGTGTGATATATTGTTGGATAAGGATTACAACAATTTTCTGGAAAAGTTTAACACATGTTCTTCAAAATTTGTGTGTCCTCTGGTTTTGATATCAGGGAAATATATAGCTTCAAAACATAAATGTGAGGTATTCCTTTACTTTTTAACTATAAATTAAGTCTCTGTTCTTTAAAGTATGATAGAATGCAGAAATAAATTCATTTGGTCCTAGAAGAATATATGAATATATTTTTCTAGGATATATATATATATATACATATATATATTCTAGATAAACTTTAAAAAAGAAAAATAAGTAAAAAATTATAATAAAGGAGGTTTCTTTTACCCCACACTAGTGCTGGAACCAAGGGACCACATGACATCTGTTAGATATTTTCGTCTCAGTCAGCAAAGCGTTTCACCCATTTAGCTCCATACCATATCATACTTCCAATGGCTACTCTCTGAACCTGGCAACAATTGCTATACCTATCTAGTTACCAAGGCAGGCTGCCACCATGTCAGACATACACATCCCAATTCCGTGGAGGCCCAGTGTCCTGCCACCAGACACTCTCTTGAACTCAATTAAATTGCCACATGAAAGAACACACAACACAATAACCTCTGATCCAAATGATAAGATATAATTGCCCACCTAGATAACATACAATTTGCTCATCTAGATACACAAAATCCTGTACACATCCATTCCTTAAGAATATTCGCAACAATCGGTAAATTTTCAGAGAGGAATTTTAACATCCACCTCCATTCTCTTGCCTCTGTTTCTCCTAGTCTCCTCTTCCTCTGAAACTTTTCTCCCACCCATCCTTCCTTCTCTTCCAATGGCAGGCCTCATTCTATCTTGTACCTGCCTTCACCTGAATAATAGTATCATTCTACAGAAAAACATAAACATCAAACATCTTAGAAAATCAAAAAATAAACAAACATCAAGGCAGTAAGTGAAAATAATAAAGATTAATGCAGAATTAATGATACAAAATGAAGAGAACAGTTCAAACACAGATTTGGTTCTTTGAAAAGAAAAATAAAATTGGCATACCAATATCTGAAATCTTCAAAAGAAAGAGAGTAATGACCCACATTACTGTAAGTGTTGAAAATGAAGGTTTTTCAACAGACACCAATCATTAATACAAACATTGAAAGCCTATACTCCAGTAGATGAGAAAATCTAGAGGAAAGGCATACATTTCTACACACATGATTTACCAGAATTCAATCAATAGACTGCAAACAAAGGAAACTGATCTGTAACAAGCTATGAGGGTGAGAAAATGATATCTCCCTATGGCACATCAATAGTCTATGTCTTAATGAATTAAGCCATACATTCTATCAGAACTTAAAAGAATGGAGTTAACTTTATAGCTAAAAAGTGAAGGAACATCCAAACTCATCATTTGAAGCTATACACTTCCCTGATACCTAACTAAGAAAAGTGAACAACAAACATTTCAGGCCAATCTCCTTGAGGAGTACATGGGTGAAACTTTTCCAGAAAAGTATTGTAAGCAGCATCCAACACTATATCACACACATCACGAACTCTGTTCAACTGTGCTTCATTTCACTGATAGAAGCTTCTTCAACATAAAGAAATTAACAAATGCAATTCAATACATTAATTACTATGTTATATAAATTACATATAATGCCTTTGACAAAGTCCAACATCTTTTCACAATAAAATTCTCTGAAAACATTTGAGAGTAGAAGGAACATACATTTACATAATCAAGGTTATAAATGACAAACTCATATAAAACATCACTTTAAATGAAACTTCATAATATTTCTCTTAAAATGAGGAATAATATAATCCTGTTTGCTCCTTTGCTCCTAATCATTGTAGACCTCAGTTAGGTTTCAGAAGATAAAAGTAATAAAAATATTATAAATTAAAAAACAAGTGAAGATACTGTTATTTTCACATGATATAATCTTGTTCATAAAAGGCACTAAGAAATAGGACCTCCATAAATATATTTACACACATGCATACACACACTTGCACACACATGCACGCGCACACACACACACACACACACACACACACACCAATTCTTAAAGCTACACTTCCAGCAATAGTAGTAGAATTCCAAATAAAGTATAGCAACTTTCTTATAGTCTATAGAAAATATAGTGAGGAAATAATATGGAAAATTATCCCACTCTCAAAAGCTTTGAAAAGAAACATATGTTTCTGTTCACATAGGTGAAAGTTCTCCATGGTGAATATTATTTAAACACTGACAAAAGAAACTTAAAGAAAAGACAATACATGGTGGAAAGACCTTTCATGTTGAAAGGTCAGATAAAGTTAAAAAAAGTAAAGAACACTTCATGCTAGCTATCTACAGAATCTACAGATTCATCTCAAACTCAGCAGTCATAATCATATCTTTAATACTTATTTTGTGATCATGTGTATAAAACATTAACCTGAGAAAGTGTCAGAAATTAATGAGTTAATCACATCTCTGTGATAAATTGTACTCTCCACTGGGGCTATGGTAAAAACAGTCAATCTTGGGCTGGAGCCACATATCAAATTGTAGGAGGCTGTCAGATTTCATAAAGTATTTTTACTTTTTTCTGAAAATTGAGGTGATAATTGCAATGTTGTTTGCAGGCTCATAGGTTTCCCAGTAACACATGAATTACAGTAATTATCTCTAATAGGAATGGTAAGAGAAGAAGCATGCAGTAGTTCAGAAATAATTTTTAGTGCACGAATAAACTTGTTCCTTTGGTTCACACCAACAGGTCTTTTATTATATAACCATTCACAAAATGAACTGAAAATAGAAATTGTCACTTCCAGAAAGTTTCTGTCACACAAAACCTCCAAACTCTCATTAATTTAACTTCTTTTTGTCTAAAATACGTACTTATTAGTTGAAGTTTGACCATGTATGAAAATAGTTATTTTAAATAAAAATAGTGATATAAATTTAATTTTTACTTTGTCATTAAATAATCATTGTTTATTGTGTATTTGTACAATGGGCAAATTAACCCTTTCTTTTAATGAAATAAATATTTTAACTGTTCATTCAAATATGAAGCTTCCTCTTTCAATAATATTTTGTTATGTTAAATGATCTTTTGTTAGCGTTATTTTTCATTCTCTTACTTTCTTAAAAGTAAAATGATCTGTATTTAACTGTAGCTTTTCCTCTATTTTTATACATAGAAGGTTCCTGAGTTCAAAACTTAGGTCTGTTGCAATGTTAAAATTTTTTGTCTTGTGACTTCCAATGTCAAAGGTAAAGCCACACTGGAAAAAGAAATGGTCACTCCTTCTAATGCTAAACACAGAGTTTTCATTTGTCCTAACTATTTCAATTCTAGATACTATCTAACAAAATGAAATTGTCTGGCATCAATAGGAGGAGAAGCCCTTGGTCCTGAGAAGGCTAATTTTCCCATTATAGGGGAATGTCAGGGTGTTGAGGTGGGAGTGGTTGAGTGGGAGTGGGTGCATTTTCATAAAAACAGGGGAGAGGGGGATCAGAGATGGGGGAACCAGGAAAGGGGATAATATTTGAAATATAAATGCATAAAAAATCCAATAAAAAAGAGAGAGAACAAAGAAAAGGTATATTCTCATAAAACATGGTTAATGGATGTTCACAGTAGCAAATTATAATATCTAAGAAGTAAAAACACCACAATAAATATTATTTTCTGAATAGAGTTAAACCAACAATGGGGAATCATGCAGCACTGAAACAGAGGTCTTAAACATTCTTCAATGTCTGTGAGCCTTAAAGTTGACTTGTACTAAAGATGTCTACAAAGAACCATATCTTATAGGATTCTACTTTATCAAATTCATGAATAGGTAAATATTCATAGAGAAGAGGCTGTTGTTTGCCAGGAGTATGTAAGGAACAGTGGAGGGGTGAAAGCATGCATGCTGTTGAGTACAGGACTTCATTTTGAAATGAAGATAATCTTCCAAAAATGCATTACTAGGCCAGTTTAACAAATCTACAAACAAAGAAAGAATAGTATTCTTTGCTTTCACAATGGTCTATTTTATTATATGCAGGTTATACCTTAATAAAACTGCCATCAGAAAATATTGTCTGAGTGCATACACTAATGTACAAAACTGATAGTTTCTGGTATGAGATCTAACCAGCCCTAAATATGTAGGACTCTGCATTCAGAAAACCCTCCTGAGTTTTCTCAGGTTGGAGTTCTTTAGGGTACATAGTGTTTGCAATATTACATGTCAGGACAAGAGTTATGATGTGGATTTTTTCCTCAAGAAATAAAATATTCTAAGGTTGAATTTCCAGATTCGGGATGAGGACATGAAGAAGAAACAGAGCTCATTTCTAAGGTTAACCACCTTCCTTCCCATGGTTTATCGGCAGCTGTAGTTGTTTGAGAGAGGAAATCTTGGTATTTCAGGATATAGACTCATTATGTCTTTATCTCATATCCTGGTACTGAGACAAAACTTTGAAAGTCTACCAGTTTATTTATTTGGACCCTAAAGAAGCACAACACAATTTTGAAAAGAAAAAAGAAAAACAAAAAGGTTTTCTGATAACAATCAACTCAGTCCTGTGACTAAAACAAAGCTTAAAACATGTTTCCATTGAAACTCTTCACAACAAACATGGCTTGACCCGAAACAATGCTCCAGGTCTAGGTAGATTAACTGAAGTAAACATAATGCATGTGGGCACCAGCATTGGACAACATAGACATCAGCAAAGCTGCTTAAATTACACATGAAATCCCTCATAAATATAGAATTTATGGCCTGGAAATGATCCTCAAGGTTTGAGGAGAGGGAGGAAGTCTGGGGTAAACAAATTTAATATTCTGGGAAATGTGTGCAGAGTCTGCCTCAACAGGTAGCAAAGGATTACCAGATTGTAATGTATGCACATGCTCAGCAATCTAGGAAGAAGACAGGTAAGAGACCTTCCTCTGAAGGATGCCTATGTGATTATTTTTCCTTCCTTCTCCATTGCTTATCTGTGTGCACAACCACTTCCACATCCCTCCCCGTTTGTACTACTTGTGTGAAACTCAGTTTGCTATTAAACTTATGCCTTTATGCCTGTTATTATTTGATATGTCTGTCCAATGAAAGACAATACACAAGTGTTAATTCTGGCCAGTAAATAATAATAGAAAGAAAATAACTGGAAAAAAACAGCGGGAGAATTTTTTTTTACAAACCATGTCTATTTCTATGTGATTTTATCACAGAACTTCACAATTTTAACTACTTCTTAAGAGTTCACCTATTAAAAATAATATAGGACACTCAGTATGTACTTACCACTGCCTTCTAAGTTCAGCCCTGAGTAATAGCTTATGAATTCATGGAAACAATATGTATGATAAAATTATACTTATGGATATAGTATTATATATAACATTGATATAAAGTCTAGGGTTACAGAAATATTGTAAGGTATTTTATATGTTGTTTTACATAAATTAATGCAATTTTGAGTTCTATTTACTTTAAAATATATAACCCCATTCTTATAAATAAAATTGAGAAATAAAGTAGAAGATATTTTGCACATGTTATCAGAAATAAAGTTTCATGAATGATAACTTAGATACACAGGAAAACAGTAAATGACTGCTGGATAAATGAAGGTCGTTGATAATTTGCAGAGTAGGTAGGCGGATAGTTGGATAGAGAGACATGATAGAACAATGTATCTATTATCAATGAATTGAACTTTTTGGGAGGAAGTTAATTACTTATTAATCAAATAGTATAAGAAATATTCTGTGACATACTTTGAATATCTTGAATTATGCTGTCAGGTAATAAATAATAAAATGAACCTAGTGGAATCCGAAGGTAGGTTATATATCATATTTTATTTTCATTCTCTTATATCTGCAACTAAATCTGCATAATCATGCTGAAATTTAAAAAACCTGTTAAATTATCTTTCATTTTAACTTTGGAAAGGAGGTTTTCGAAGCTACATAGATTGGAAATAGTGTTTTATACCGGTACCCCTATTAGAGAGGATGGGTAAGAGAATGATAAAATCTAAGTCACCCTGCGCTATAGTGCAAGTTTGATGATAGCCTGAGATGATAATGAGCTTAAATTCTGTCAGAGTAACAAAATGAGTAAGAATCAATAATTAAAGAGTCTACCTGATGTCTCATACCTTAGAAAAGATCATGGACTACTTTCCTATACAGTGTCATTTTGCAAGCTGTTCTCGGTTCAAAGCTTAAAGAAGATTTTCAACTTGTGATTAGATTGTCATAACTACAGTAGTAGTAGCTCAAAGATTCACAAAATGGTTTGCTGCATACTTTCCTGTATATTTAAAGTCATAAAAAATTGAGCAAAGAACCATATTCATCACAGTATTTTGATAGTCCCATATTTAATCTGTCACAGAAATTAATAAGATGAATTGATAATTAACACATATATTTGACTCATAAATCTTCCTAAAATTGAGATAAAAATACTAAAATTTATCTAAAATTATTTCAGGCAACTGCAGAACTTGAGTGTTTTCATAGGGAATCTATCAATCTGTTTTGACGTTGGGTTGACACAGCCTTAGGCTGTTTCCTTATTTTTTTATAAGCTGGATACAATGTTGCAATAGAAAAAGATAACTAGATTTTTTGGAATTATGTATAAAGATAAATTACTTTGCACACCCAAGTGCATTTTGTTCCTCCAGAACATACAGAGTCCTACCATCTACCTCACAATAACTTTATTACGAGCTGAAAAGATAAAATGTAATTGAGAGCTAGGCCTTTATATGGCATGCCTGCAGCAACGTTCATGAAATTTTCATTTGTTAAGAATGACTTACATAAACACGTAGTCACATGAGATAAAGACACACACTGCATCCATGTCCTGAAGTACAAGGATTTTCTCCACCAATTCCTCACTCCTAAGAAAAGACTATGTCTAGTGATAAATCATGGGAAGGTGGTTAATTTTAGAAATAAGATCCTCTTTGTTCTTGTTATATGCTCTCGTCATGATTTCTAAAAGAGCCTTTTACTTCTTGAAAATACTTCCACATTCGTATCTCTAGTCCGGACAACAAAAGTGCAAGTGGCATGTGCAGAACTGTCACCACAGGGTGGCCTTGCTTGTCATCTCAGAGTCCATGTATACAAAATTTAACGTCTCCACATACTTGCCTAAAGTGCACTCACTTTCTAGCTAACCCAATTCTGTCACTAAGGTTTTCCTAATGACTTTCTCAAGTCCCTGACTGTAATATCTTGACTCCTGTTAGATACATGTATTTGTTTAACATTATTTGCTCACAGAATCACTTTAATATTTTTTAAATAAATTGAAATTTGTTTCGTCTCCATGTCTGCCCAAAGTATGAACACCATTTCTGTCTACTTAATCATAGCTGCCTAAAGCTCATTGCTTTTCATTTTATTTTAATTGTGTCAATAATGTGTTCGACGCAGCAGTCGCGTCACATAACACCAGACCAAAGCAATGGATTTTGAAGGAAATGGAATATGTGCTGACTTAAATGATCATTGAAGAAATGCCCCCTTGAGGTGGATCAGTAGGTACGGTTTTTGCTGTGCAAATATGAGGATCATAATTCAGTTCCCCATCTGTAATTCCAGCGTGCCTGCCAGGAAGCTGGAAGTGGACAGGAGCATTCCCAAAGGCTTGAAAGCAAGATGATTTGCCATACGCAAAAACGCAAAAGGTGCCATTAAAGAGGACAGACACTCAACATTATCCTCTAACCTCCAATTTATGATTCACATATGTATACAAATATACATCATATCTATCACACACACACACATACATACACACACACATACACACACACATACACACACACACAGAGAGAGAAAGAGAGAGAGAGAGAGAGAGAGAGAGAGAGAGAGACTTAATAAAATAAAACATCCACTATCCTACACCTACATTGAAGGAAGATATCTAATACTTTTCATTAAAACTGATCACTACACCAGGTAGGTCAGTGTATCTCTCCACCTTTATCTGAGAAGCTTCTATTTGAAGTAGATGATGACCAGCACAGAGACCCACCCCACCCCCAACTGGATAAAGTGGAGAAAATGAGACTTCAACCCTGCCAGCAACAGCTGTGGAACGGGATGTGAAAAGAGTAGAAGAACCAGAGACAACTACAAGGAAAGAGTGACCTCTGAATACAGCAGGACAGCTAAAAACAGGCACTGGCAATGGTTGCCACATCATGGAAAAAAAAAAAAAGATTCCAGCTCAGGCCAGCCTAAATTTCAGCAGAGAAAAGGGAGGTAGAGGAGTAATTATACACAACTTGAGGGCATTGGCGATTGTTAGCTCCAAACAGAAGAAGAACCAGATTGATCTTAGAATCTAGAACCCAGGAAGCTGAACCTTCCCAAGTGGAAGATGGCACAGCCAGGATTATACGCGCAACAGAAATTGCCCTTGAAGGATGAAGCACAGAAAGCAAAGGTAAATGAACACGACACAAAGCTGAGAAAGGAGAAACGGGGCCAGATACAGGAGGAGTGGAGGAAGTGGGTAAATATGATCAAAAGAAGTTTCAAATGACTGTCAACAAACTCGTACAAATTTATAAAAATAGTCAAGTGGGGAAATATTGAAACATTTAATTCATTGTAGTGATCCCTAAAGCTAGAATATATGAAAAGAAATAAATGTTAAGACATGAAAAAAGTAGCATTTATTTGACTATACGCACAACTTCAGCGTTCATAATTGGACAAGTTTCTCTAACTGCAATGTTAAAGAAATACCAATGGGAAATGATCTCCAGTTATTATATGGTGCTCATTAACATCTTTGGCATAGCTTGACTAAGTATAAAGAATTAGCTTCATTTTCTTTGCCTAAGTAATAAAATAGTTATTCCCATTTCCTATTACATCAAGGGCTGTGACTCTTTGATAATTATTTCGATGGAATTCAACCTCAGTCATTTTTAAGTAATATGGCTACTTCTGTTGTTTTCCAGAGGCAATTATTGGACGATTATGGCAAATTGAAGATGGTTTCTATAGGCAAATACATACTTGGACCCTACTTTGAGAACTGTTTTAGGAAGGATTAGGAGACATGATTTTGTTGGAAAAGATGTATAAACAGGGTAGGGGAGTGGGGAGCTTCAAAAGCTAATCCCAGTCCCAGTCCTCCTTTCTTTTTTCATTCCACCCCAATTTATCTCTCTCTCTCTGTCCTTCTCTCTCTCTCTCTCTCTCTCTCTCTCTCTCTCTCTCTCTCTCTCTCTCTCTCCATCCTTTTCTCCTTTTCTCCCACCCCTCTCTCCTATTGTCTGTCCTTTGTCCCCTCTCTGTCTTCATCTTGTAGATAAGGTATAAGCTCTCATTCCATAGCCAAGTCTGTATGTCATGTCTACTGCTATTCATCCTGCCATGATGATAATAAGCATAACTCTGAAACTTTAAACCAGCACCCCAGTTAAATGTTTTTATTAATATACTGCCTAGGTCACAGTATTTCTTCATAGCAATAGAATAGTAATCCAACCAACCCATATGATACAGCCTTCATCTAACTGCCTTATGAGATACAACTTACATTCATGTGTTTTATGAGACGTCTCTCTTCTGAACTTTTTATTCTCTCCTTTTCTCTACCATATTTTTAAGTTACTGCTGTCTAGAGAATGGAGTTCTATCCATGAGTTTAGATAATCTGGTTTGGGATTTTTGTGAGGCTCACACTGACTCATCTTTTTTCTTTAAATATTTTCATTGATTATTTTTATTTACAATTCAAATGTTATTATTCCCTTTCCTGGTTTCCCATCCATAAGTCCCCTATACCATTCCCCTCCACCTTTTTCTATAAGGGTGTTCCCCCTCCCCAACCAACCCCCCCTTTCCTGTCTCCCCGCCCTGACATTCCACTACACTGGGGTGTCCAACCTTGGCAGGACCAAGGGCTTCTCCTCTCACTGGTACCCAACAAGGTCATCCTCTGCTACATATGCAGCTGGAGCCCTGGGTCTGTCCATGTGTACTCTTCAGATGGTGGTTTAGTCCCTGGGAGCTCTGGTTGGTTGGTATTGTTGTTCTTATGGGGTTGCAAAAGGCTTCAGCTCCTTCAATCCTTTATTCTAACAGTCTTCTTGTCATTATCCATTCATTGTCGCTAGACACTGGCTCTCGGTTTCAGGTAACTTTCCCCGCTGGAACTGCAATACTGGGTGGATATTATGGATGGCATGCGGCCTTCACTAACCAGAGAACTCATGTTCATGATTACTGCTGTTAGCAACCTCTTCCTGCAGTTTGTGCTTCCATATTCTTCAAGTGACCAAATCTCCAGAGTTATTCACGCATGTTTATCTTTGGTTTGCCAATGCTTTAAATAACAACTCCCACATTTCTATTCACTAGATGTTTGTAACTAATACTGACTACTGAATATAATACAAACACGTAGGGAATTTCCATTTCTGCAATTATATTAATTGTAATGACTTTTATTCTATATAGCCTGATTATTACTGTAAATAACTTTCTTCTCATTTTTTCTTAATCAATTTCCATAGGGCCCAAAATGTTCTAATTTTAAACAAATCATTTCAATATATACTCACCCCATCTATTATGAGTTGAATTAAATGTATCTATAGGACCATGGGTTTAAGCCTTGGTTTCTAGTCTGTGGTAGTGCTTTGGATGCTTTTGAAACCCTTGGCATGTGTGACCTGATGGAATGAAGTTGGGCACTAAGGGGAAGGGCCTTTGAGGATTGTACTCAATGCGGACTGAGGTAACAGTTCTCTACTTCTTGATCTGCTCCAGTAGAGATGCCTTATTGTATACTCATTGTACTGGGAATGGCAGATCGCTGTCTCCTATAGGCAGGAATAAAATTTTCTCTAACTTTGAGCCAAAATAAAATTCAGTTCAGTGATGCTGTTTCTGGCAGGTATTTTTGTCATTGAGTCAAACAAGTAGCTGATGCAGGACTGATGGTTCCATAGAAAAATGGAACTAGTTATACTTGAAGACCCAGTTACACTGCTACTGGGCATATACCCAAAAGATGCTCTACCATGCCCCAAGGACATTGCTACACTATGTTCATAGCAGCAATATTCATAATGTCCAGAAACTGGAAACAACTCAGACGTTCCTCAACTGAAGAATGGATAAAAAAAATGTGTTTTGTTAACACAATGGAATACAATGCAGCTATTTAAAACAAATGCAGTATGAATTTTGTAGGCAAACATACAGAACTAGAAGTTATCAGCCTGAGTGAGGTAGCCCAGACCCAAATGGACATGTGTGGTATATATTTACTAATAGGTGTATATTAGCCATAAATTACAGGATACCCATAATAAGACCCAAAGAAGTTAAACAAGAAGGAAGGCCCAAGTGAGGATGCTTAAATCTCACTTAGAAGGGTGAATAAAGTAGTAATAGGAGGCAGAGGGAGAAGAGACCTGGGTGGGAGAGGGGATGGGGGAGATAGTAGTGGATCAGAATCAGGTATGGGGAGAGAGAGGAGAGAGGACCAAAAGGACAGGAAAACGAAGGGAAATCTGAAGCTGCCAGGTTTCGTGGTTGTGGGGAATTTCCAGGAAACCCCAGAGTCCTGGGATGGGGCAGTCAGTCCTTGTACCCTTAGTCAAGAATCCTAACACTGGGTTTGAAACCAGAAGAGCTACCTCGTGTAGCCAGGCAGAACATCCAGTGGGGGGATAAGGACACCAACCCACTCACAAAACTTTCAACCCAAAATTTGTCCTGCCTCAAAGAAATGCAGGGACAGAGATAGAGCAGAAAATGAAGGAATGGCCAACCAACAACTGGCCCAAATCATAACAGGTCCTATGGGCAAACAAAATTATTGACACTATTAATGATACTCTGTTATGCTTACAGACAGGAACCTAGCAAGGCTGTCCTCTGAGAGGCTCTACCAAGCAGCTGACTGTGACAGATGCAGGGACCTACAGACGAATGTTGTACAGAGTTTGGGGGCTCTTACTGAAGAGGTGGGAGAAAGATTGAAGGCCCTGAAGTGGATTGGAACTCCACAAGAAGACCAACAGAGTCAACTAACCTGTACCCTTGAGAGCTCTCAGAGACTAAGCTACCAACTAAAGAGCAAACATAGGCTGCAGTGAAGCCCCCAGCACATATGGCTCCCTTGTCTGGACAAAGTGGGAAAGCTTGCACCTATACCTGCAGAAACCTCTTTGGTTAGGGTTGGGGATACCCAAGGGGTCACCAACCTCTCAGAGTAGAAGGGGATTAATGGGGAAAGAACTCTGGGAGGAAAGTACTAGGAAGAGGAGAAAGCATTTGTTTATATAAATGAATAAAAGAATTACTAGTGATTTTTTTCTCTTATTCTAGCCAATGTTCTCAAAAAAGCACCAGTTTGAGCATTCCATCTATTGTCCAGAACCATTCACTATGTGCCCACCTCGCTCAAAACAAAAATCCTCCTTATTTTTTGAATTAAAGCACAAGATTCAGCCACTTAGAATCTCTCTAGTTTTCACTGCTTTCCCTCACTCAGCAGCACTACCTTTATGGGACTACAAATGATGTCAGGTGCTAAAGAATACACTGTAAAGGTTTAATTTTCTGTTGTCATCATCGTTCAAACAGTATGCTTATTTATAGAAATTATAGAAGCCATTCCTATGGCATTGCTATTTCAGCCCTTCCTGATCTGAAATAACTGTTTGGTAGTTGTAGTCTTGCTTAACTGTCAGATTTAGTTACCTAAGCAAGGGTTCCACGGCACTCAGGATGTTCTGTACTTTACTATATAATGCAGTCTAGCCTTGAACTCCTGATCCTCCCACCTCAGCATTCCAAGTGATGAGATGATAGGAGTGAGACAGTACATTGAATTCTGAGTTCCTTACCAATCTTCCTGTTGTTTTGCTTTTTTTTGTTTTTGGAATATTTTATTCCTGTCAATATCATGCCCCTTATTTTTTCAAATAACAATTCTAACAAGAATGATTTACTTTTAAAAAAGAAAACATTGGTTCCATCACCATCAGCCACATAAGATATCAAATCCCTTCTTTCTGTGCTATAATTGTATTTTCTTATTTATCACTGCTTTATAAGTCATAACTTATATCTTTATCTTGGATTTTCCTGCCTTTATGCACATGTATGCCTTTCCAATTATTAATCTGTAAAATACATGAAGGTAGAGACCCTGTAATATGCACTGGTGCATATTTACCACTAAACAACTATAAGATTTGCTAGAAACTCAGTAAATCTTTGCAGGATAAATTAATCAATGCAGTCCACTCACTAGGATTTAGCCTCAGTGGGTTCAATCACATGCATTTTGTGTCTCTAAGTGTATGATTTCTCACTTGAAATTTTGCTAATGTTTGGTGTTGATTTTCTGCTTGGAATTTTCTTAATCAAGTTAATCTAATTCATCACTCCAGTAAAATTAAGGCATTTCACTAGAGTAGAGAAATACACTGACCTGATTGTTATTCAAAACATTGTAATGTATCATTAAGCTTTGTAATCTCCCACAATTTTTCAAAAATGCTCATATTTATTAGTGTTTATGTAGCAGTTTTAAAAAGTATGTTTATTGAATCCCTACTTTACCTATTCTTGATGTGAAGAACAATAGGACATAAGATTATAATGGGCACGTGGGGAGCTCGGCTGTGAAGGTTGCATTCTAACTGGTGTACTGGAATCTTACTTCCCAATATTCAGCTTTTTCATTAAATTTGATTTGCAGGTGATAATAATGCTTCTTTATAGAGTTTTACAAAGGCCAAAAGGATTATAAATATGGTAACCACGGAATGCGTACAAGGTAAACAAATATTAAACGGAATATACTAAATACTTGAAAACTTGCTAGTAGTACCTGACAAGTGGGAATATCATGTATTATATAGAGCTTGGTCTCACATCAAACAATAGAAATCAAACTAAAATTATCAACTACACATAGAATTATTTCTGTGACCATTATACAATAGCATTTCAAATGGAAATCTTGTTGTTAAAACAATGTCTTTATTTTCTTCCCCCTTTTTCTATGTCAACCACAGTTATAAGTTAATTGATTTATCTTTCATATTAATGTCATAGATTAGAATAAGAAACTATTAAACTGGCTTTCTGACCTGGGCCAGATCAGCGCCCAAGACTTTCCCACACCCTATGGTTGAATTAGGTGAAGGACTCGAGAAGCTGAAGGGAAGGCAACTCCATTGGAAGACTAGAAGTCTCAGCTAACCCAAACACTAGAGAGCTCACAAAGACTGAGCCATCTACCAGGCAACATATATAGCAGAGGACTGCCTGGTCTGGCCTTAGTGGGAGACTTGAGTTCCCAGGGAAGAGAGAGGGGGAAATACCTTCTCAGAGGCGAGAAAAAAGAGGAGAAGCCATATGAGGAACTGTGAAAGAGGGGACTGGGAACAACTGGAATGCAAATAAATAAAATAAATTTTTAGAAGGAACTATTAAACTGTGGTTGCAGGGTAATAAATAAGGTTATTCTTTAAAGCCTGAGAGATGAGATCACTGAAGAGAACCACAGGCAGACATTATGCAGGCAGAATGTCTAAATTAGAGGTCTTTTTTTGGGTCCCTCACCTAGGAGATCTGGGAGCCTCATGGAAGACACAGAGGAAAGGTTGTAGGAGACAGAGGGGATGGAGGACACCAGGAGCACATGGCCCACTGAATCTATCAAGCAGAGAGCACATGGTCTCATAAAGACAGAAGCAGTGAGCATAAGGTCTGCACCGTTCTCCGCCAGGCCCTTTGTGGATGTGTTATAGCTGTTGGTTTGGTGTTTTCGTGGACTCCCAATAACGGTACTCTGTGTTTCTCTGAGTCTTCTTCTGCTTGCTCATGGGTCTCTTTCCTCATTTTGGTTTGCCTTGTTATGAGAGCTTTTGCCTGGTATATACCTTGTTTTGTCCCGTTTAGCTGTCATCTCTTGGAGACCTGGTCTTTCCTGAAGAGGAAATTAAGCGAGAGTAAAATCTGGGGGGAGGGGAGGTGGAAAGATGCTAGGAGGCGTGCAAGAAGAGGCAATGTGCTGAAGATAAGTTGTATGAGGGAAGTGTCTATTTTCAATAAAAGAGGGAGCGACCCACGGCTCCAGCAGCATATGTAGCAGGGATGGCCCTGTTAGGGATCAATGGGAGGAGAGGCCCTTGGTTCTGTGCTCAATGCCCCAAGGTAGGGGAATATCAGGACGGGAAGGTGGGAGGAAGTGAGTGGGTATGTAAGGGAGCACCATGGTAGAAGCAGGGCAGGAGGGGATAGGAAGTTTCTGGAGGGGAAATCAGGCAAGGGGATAAGATTTGAAATGTGCATAAATAAAATATCCAATTTTTTTAAAAAAGAAAAAATTATAGGAAGTAGCTTATAGGTTGGTAATTAATAAATTTGGAAGTAAATTTTACTGATAACTGATGGTACAACTTTGTATAAGAAATATAATTCTTTGTAGTACCATGCAAAAGTACTACCAAGAGACTGATTTCCATAACAGCCTTCGTTATAATTGATAATAATAATAATAATAGTAATAATAGTAATAATAGTAATCTGCTTAAAAGGTCACATCATGGGGATATTTACTAATACAGGTCATTTAATTTCAAGATGATGTGTGCTCTAATCTCTTCTTTATGTATATCTAGCAATCTATACCATCAAATACTTAATGGTAGAAACTAGAAATTAATTTTTCCCAAGAAAAATTCTGTCCCCGTGAATACATTGAATGATAACTGAGCACAAAATTAAGAAGAAAATTCCCTTATTTAGTCTACTCAATAGTCTGTTCCTGCAACTTTAGGTGGCTATGGAAACTTAAATTATCAATACAAATACTAAAAATAAAATTCTACCAAAACTCAAATTTCCTGAAATCCGGTTGCTGACATAAACATCCGTTATTTTCCTAAGAATCAAGAAATTTCCAACTTGGCTAAATACCGAAATGCCACACATGAGACGCCAGGAAAATCTAGTTTTAATCTTACTAACAACTGATTGGGCATAAACAGAAAGCTACTTGGAAACTAAACCAGGGAAATATTCTAATCTGAATAGGTCCAGATTTCATAGCAGAAGAGCAAATCAAGCAGATTTAACAAGAAATGGTGATTTTGTTGCTGTTCTTGCTGCTTGTGTTTAATTTTATTCTGTTCATCAGCCAGCATTCGGTGGAGTAACAAGGAATCTCTCTATATGTATGGAAAGAGGATTGAGTAGAATAATTTATAGGAGTCCAGCTAATCCAACAGTGACTGTGAACTGAAAACATAAGAATCCAGTAGTTGCTCGGCCCACAAGGCTGGGTGTCTGAGCTGGTCTTCTGTATATGCTGCGGTCCCAAAATTGTAGATCCAATGCCAGGAAGAAATGGACTTCCTTGTAAGGTGAGGGCAGAAGAAGAGCAAAACTTTCCTCGTCCCGTGTTCTTGTCGTCCTGTGTTCTTGTCGTCCCGTGTTCTTGTCGTCCCATGTTCTTGTTATAGGCTTCAAGCAGAAGGTGTACTCAAAGGTGGGTTTTCCCAACTCAAGAACTGAAATCGAAGTAGATCTTCCTACATCGAGTGAAGCAAAAAAATCCCTCGATGGCATGACCTCCCTTTCGATGTTTTAGTTATTTCGAGATGTAATCAAGTAGACAACCATGGATAGCCATCAAAGTTTTAATCTCTCTTCATCTCTCTATCTTTTTTTTTATTTATTTTTTATTAACTTGAGTATTTCTTATATACATTTCGAGTGTTATTCCCTTTCCCGGTTTCCGGGCAAACATCACCCTCCCCCCTCCCCTTCCTTATGGGTGTTCCCCTCCCAACCCTCCCCCCATTGCCGCCCTCCCCCCATAGACTAGTTCACTGGGGGTTCAGTCTTAGCAGGACCCAGGGCTTCCCCTTCCACTGGTGCTCTTACTAGGATATTCATTGCTACCTATGGGGTCAGAGTCCAGGGTCAGTCCATGTATAGTCTTTAGGTAGTGGCTTAGTCCCTGGAAGCTCTGGTTGCTTGGCATTGTTGTACTTTTGGGGTCTCGAGCCCCTTCAAGCTCTTCCAGTTCTTTCTCTGATTCCTTCAATAGGGGACCTATTCTCAGTTCAGTGGTTTGCTGCTGGCATTCGCCTCTATATTTGCTGTATTCTGGCTGTGTCTCTCAAGAGCGATCTACATCCGGCTCCTGTCGGTCTGCACTTCTTTGCTTCATCCATCTTGTCTAATTGGGTGGCTGTATATGTATGGGCCACATGTGGGGCAGGCTCTGAATGGGTGTTCCTTCAGTGTCTGTTTTAATCTTTGCCTCTCCCTTCCCTGCCAAGGGTATTCTTTTTCCTCATTTAAAGAAGGAGTGAAGCATTCACATTTTGATCATCCGTCTTGAGTTTCGTTTGTTCTAGGGATCTAGGGTAATTCAAGCATTTGGGCTAATAGCCACTTATCAATGAGTGCATACCATGTATGTCTTTCTGTGATTGGGTTAGCTCACTCAGGATGATATTTTCCAGTTCCAACCATTTGCCTACGAATTTCATAAACTCGTTGTTTTTGATAGCTGAGTAATATTCCATTGCGTAGATGTACCACATTTTCTGTATCCATTCCTCTGTTGAAGGGCATCTGGGTTCTTTCCATTTTCTGGCTATTATAAATAAGGCTGCGATGAACATAGTGGAGCACGTGTCTCTTTTATATGTTGAGGCATCTTTTGGGTATATGCCCAAGAGAGGTATAGCTGGATCCTCAGGCAGTTCAATGTCCAATTTTCTGAGGAACCTCCAGACTGATTTCCAGAATGGTTTTACCAGTCTGCAATCCCACCAACAATGGAGGAGTGTTCCTCTTTCTCCACATCCTCGCCAGCATCTGCTGTCACCTGAGTTTTTGATCTTAGCCAATCGCACTGGTGTGAGGTGAAATCTCAGGGTTGTTTTGATTTGCATTTCCCTTATGACTAAAGATGTTGAACATTTCTTTAGGTGTTTCTCAGCCATTCGGCATTCCTCAGCTGTGAATTCTTTGTTTAGCTCTGAACCCCATTTTTTAATAGGGTTATTTGTTTCCCTGCGGTCTAACTTCTTGAGTTCTTTGTATATTTTGGAAATAAGGCCTCTATCTGTTGTAGGATTGGTAAAGATCTTTTCCCAATCTGTTGGTTGCCGTTTTGTCCTAACCACAGTGTCCTTTGCCTTACAGAAGCTTTGCAGTTTTATGAGATCCCATTTGTCGATTCTTGATCTTAGAGCATAAGCCATTGGTGTTTTGTTCAGGAAATTTTTTCCAGTGCCCATGTGTTCCAGATGCTTCCCTAGTTTTTCTTCTATTAGTTTGAGTGTGTCTGGTTTGATGTGGAGGTCCTTGATCCACTTGGACTTAAGCTTTGTACAGGGTGATAAGGATGGATCGATCTGCATTCTTCTACATGTTGCCCTCCAGTTGAACCAGCACCATTTGCTGAAAATGCTATCTTTTTTCCATTGGATGGTTTTGGCTCCTTTGTCAAAAATCAAGTGACCATAGGTGTGTGGGTTCATTTCTGGGTCTTCAATTCTATTCCATTGGTCTATCTGTCTGTCTCTGTACCAATACCATGCAGTTTTTATCACTATTGCTCTGTAATACTGCTTGAGTTCAGGGATAGTGATTCCCCCTGAAGTCCTTTTATTGTTGAGGATAGCTTTAGCTATCCTGGGTTTTTTGTTATTCCAGATGAATTTGCAAATTGTTCTGTCTAACTCTTTGAAGAATTGGATTGGTATTTTGATGGGGATTGCATTGAATCTGTAGATTGCTTTTGGTAAAATGGCCATTTTTACCATATTAATCCTGCCAATCCATGAGCATGGGAGATCTTTCCATCTTCTGAGGTCTTCTTCAATTTCTTTCCTCAGTGTCTTGAAGTTCTTATTGTACAGATCTTTTACTTGCTTGGTTAAAGTCACACCGAGGTACTTTATATTATTTGGGTCTATTATGAAGGGTGTCGTTTCCCTAATTTCTTTCTCGGCTTGTTTCTCTTTTGTATAGAGGAAGGCAACTGATTTATTTGAGTTAATTTTATACCCAGCCACTTTGCTGAAGTTGTTTATCAGCTTTAGTAGTTTCATCTCTCTATCTTAGTCATTCTATCTGTCTCTCTCTTTCTCTCTCCCCCTCTCTATATGTGTTTTAATGTATGTGTGTACTTCTCTCTCTCTCTCACACTAGTGTGTGTGTGTGTGTGTGTGTGTGTGTGTGTGTGTTGCCCAGATGTGGTATTCCCTCCTTCTCTAGAAGACAAAAGAAAATGTGCTTGCCTTAGCACTTCACTAACTGACTTTACAGTTAACATACAGTTAGCATACACAGTTTAATCGCTTTACCTAGAATACATATTCCAAGTGAAAGTTTGGAAATGAAGCACTGTCTTATTTCCTGTTCTCTGTCCTTTGCTTGCTCACCCTGTGAACTTTAGGGCAGAAAACTGGTCTCATAATAAGGACCCTATTAGGTCTTCACAGATGAATGTCTACTATAATGTGGTATGATGTAATCTAATTTATATTTATAGATTTTTAGAGGGGAAAGGTGCTGTGCTTCAGTTTAAACAATTAACCTGCTTGTGAGAGATTGTTTTATACCAGAAAATTTAATTTGTGATAAAAATTGAATTTTGGAAATGTCACTTATTCGGTTTATGACAATAAAGTAGTCGTGTGGAATATCAGGCTGAATATTTAAACAAATCCTTCCCAGGATGATATCAATTAAGGCTGACTGCTGAACTTTTCTTTGCATGAAAGGAGGCTAGCTGACAATATAGTCATTGAATTAATAATCCAACATAGTATCTCAGAGAAGGAGAATAGAAAGGTATTGATGAGAGAGAATGCATTTATGGTAACCTATATTGAAGTTTTACTGTGCTTTGAAACTCTTTTGTGCTGTTTTGAAATGTATTACATTTTACTAAAAGTCAAGTGTCTGAGGGCTAGTATGTGGACTATGACAGTTCATTGCCATATGAAATCCCCAAATCGCTGATATGCCTATGCGGCAGGGCTCTGAGGGCCAAGATGTACTTTAGGCTGACATTCTTGCAGTCATTTATATTATAATGAAATGGGTCTATAAAGTACCAGGAAGACCAAAACCAAAAAAGGTTTTTATTATACCTTCCCTTTATCTTCTCTTACGAACTCTACTTTCAGTTGATATAATTTGACACTTCAATAATTAGCTTCGATCTCCCATTATGTGAGGCTCAGTGAATGATTAGTAAGATCAGAAAATTAAACACACATGAACAATATTTATAAAGAAAACAGCAGACCTAGGGTCCTTGCACAGTGATTAACAACACCGCTCTTCCAGAGGATGTGGCTTTTATTCCTAACATCCACATAGCAGCTTGCAAATATCTGGAATTCCAGTTCTAGGAAGTCCTTCCCCTTATTGTGGTTTCTATGGGCTTCAGGCACACATGTGTAAAGACATACTTGTAGGCCAAACATCTAAACACATAAAGTAAAATAAAATGAAGTAAAATAAAATAAAGTGGGAAGAATACTTTATCTAAAGCAAGAGTAACAGCAAATTTATAAATATGATAAGTCTGTAAAAGTATTTTTAAAATCAGCTTCCTATCTAATTATTTTTCCAAAATATTTTATCTTGCGATAACTTATTTTAAAGTGATATATGTAAACAAATGTAGAACATCTGCATCTATCAGATTTTCTAATGTATTTGCACATTCAATTCTCTCATGTATAAGATATATAGTCATTTCAAAATGTGTTCTACCATTGAATTATTTTCTGTAATTCCTATTAAATACCTGTTCAAATTAGTGTTTTGATAATTAAATTCTGGGACGATATGAGTAGGCTTACATAATCAAATATAGATAATTGTCTTTCAAAGTGAAACATTTTTGATAATCTTTTACAATTAAAATACAATGACCTCCTCCCCCATTTACTCCTTCCAATTGCTTCTATGTCCTCACATGTACAAATTTTCATGTCCCATTTTCTTCAATAACTATTATTACATTGTTATATATTTATAACAAGTAAATATATAAATATAACATTCTGAACCAATTTAGTTGTGTGTGTGAATGTATTAATGTGTGTGTGAGTGTGTGTGTGTGTGTGTGTGTGTTTGTGAGTGTGTGTGTGTGTGTGTGTGTGTGTGTGTGTGTGTGATTTCAATGCTGACCACTTGGTGTTAAGAAACAATTTATATATATGTATATACATATATATAATATATATTAAATCATATATATTTATGACTGGAACAGCAGCCATATGTCCAAATTGTTTCTTTGTACATGTTTATATACATCTTGATGAGGCACAGACACTTTCTCACTGTCAGAAGTTATGATTTAGAGGTCCAAATCACTCACGGGCTGTATGGCCATTAAATCAGTGTCAAATTGAAGACCCAAAAATGGAGTCTCTCTGTGTATACATCATCACAAAACTGCTAGATATGCTTGACTAGGTCTCTTTGTTCAGCAACACTCACCTGTGTTGCCTAAGGAAGAGTTGGCAGCCACAGGCAGCTCTCAGTGGCTGCCATATGGTCAGAAGCTCAGATATAGTCAAAAGAAAATATTTTATACTTGCTTCACCTTTGTAGATATTTATTGAACACAGAAATGAAGAATACTGCTTCTCAGCCTTTTAGCTAAGATCGCATGCACTTTTAAAATTAGCATAAAACCTGCGTTAGGAATGCACATTGGTCAGACTAAAGTTCTTGTTTTTCTATTGTATTGATAGTACTTTTGTCTTCTGGGTTAGTTCAAAAACACATGAAAAAGTAAAATTTTCCTCTACAAAATATATATATACACCACAAATCCTATATAGTTAATTCTACTTTTTGTTGTTTCTGCCTTCTTCAGGTATACCACTAGGTCCTCGTGCAACCAGAAGTGGCCGCAGTTCACACAGAGGAGACTGATAGAATGGCTTTTCATTGATGAAGACAGTTTTTGTGAAATCAACTGTTTAACCTCACCAACAGCATGAGAAAGTGTCCTGACACCCTTATTATTTTTCAGAGAAGAAAACCAGGAAGTTTTGTTACTTCTAGTCATAAATGTCAGATTGATTTAGATTTGGAAGAAAGGTTTTTTCTCAGTTCTTTTTATAGAAATGAGAAAAGCAAAGTAGCATAATTTCCAAACAGGAAAGTATCTTGTTAGGAATATAATCTTTATAAAACTTTTCTATTACTTACTTATTTCTCTCTCTCTCTCTCTCTCTCTCTCTCTCTCTCTCTCTCTCTCTCTCTCTCTCTCTCTGTGTGTGTGTGTGTGTGTGTACATGTGTGTGTTTGTGTGCGTAGGTCAGAAGACAGTTATCTTATAAGTCTCTTCTGAGTTTCAACATGTGGTCTCTTGAAGTGGAGCTCAAATATCCAGACCTGGAGACAAGGGCTTTCATCCCAAGGCACTCCACTTGTTCAGATATGTGTTGTGATTAGAGTTCATTGAGGCTTCATTAACCTAGTTGCTTATCCCACAGCAGGAAATCTTTGTGCATGCCATTTTGTTCCCATTACATGTCATGGGTAAGATAGTTATGATAAGCAAAGACTAGATGCCAGTACCATATAGTAGAAAAAATGGGAAAATTAAATAGACAATTATAAGCCATTAAGACAAATAGAAGTAGATGTATGTGCTCATAGAATAGAGGAGGGTGTTTGGGTTGCAGACATTTGACCTGTTACCAGGTGATGACAACATAGGAATAGAGAAAAGACATGGTAGCCTGATAAATGAAAAGGTCTGTGCATATTTGTATCCAAGGATACAGAGTGATTAGACTTGAATCATAAAATAGAAGATTTCAGGTATAACACAATGTTCTTAGCTAGGTGATATAAATCTGATGCTGCAGTGCAATGCTAAGCACATACATATAGTATAAGAGGAAAGGCTGCTGAGCATATCATGGGGGTTTTGCTCCAATGCATTTATCCACTCAACCGCTAGACAGTGAAGGAGTAGGGCAGGAGAGGGCACATCTGGGCTAACAAAATGAAATTTGTCTAGTTCATACAAGAAAAACACCAAAGGTATGGGCTAAAGATAGATAGCAAACATAATAAACAAGATTCAGAACATAATAAATAAGTTTCAGTTCTAATGCCTTACATAATTTCATATAGACTTATTATTTTAATCTTACTTTCTTAACTGTAATATTTACCATTTCTTAACTGTAGTATGTTTTTATATAAAAGGTACAGAGAGTCTATATGCACCCAAATAATTTAATTTTTATAAAATAAAAATTCACTTTTTCAATAGTCATAAGTCTAACTACTGACCCCATGAAGTATAAATATGAGAAAGTCCTATTGCTTGTTTTAGTATTCAATATGAACAGGGGTACGCAATGTTTAGGTATAAAATATCTTCTATTTGAATTTAGACTTTATGAAGAATATCTGGTGAGTTATATTGAATTGTTGGTTAGATATTATCATATGTTTTAGTATTATTCATAAAGAATTTTTCTCAATTTTAAGAATTATTGTAACAAATTTACACAACACTATTCCTTTTGGAAGCAAAACAAGACAAAACAGAGATTGCCATGGATTCTGAAATCTGAACAGCTAAAACAGAAAAGAATAAGAATCTTGACTCTCTTGCTTACCATGTCCACCTGGGGAATAGCCAATAGAAGCCTGCAGCTCTGCCCACCCTCTGAGAGGAGTCCTGCTGGCATCAGGAACATCCCTCAAACACCAGGAGCAACCAGACAGCTAAAGAAGGCACAACACCACAACCTGTCTATCGTATTGCAGCAAGCTTTGGATGTCCAAACACATCCAAAGCAAAAGATTGCCTTAGATAGAGGAATGTAAAGGGAAAATGGATACATTCCATAAAGAAATACAGAAAAAAATACAATGAAACAAATGAAGGGAGTGAATGAAATGGTGCAAGAACTGAAAGAGGAAGTAGAAGCAATAAAGAAAACATAAACGGAGGGAATCCTGGAGATGGGAAACCTAGGGGAAAAAAGAGCAACAGCAGCAAGCAATCATCAGCACCGGAATAAAAGAGACAGAAGAGAGAAATTCGGTTGTAGAGGATACGATTAAAGAAACTGATACATCTGTCACAGAAAATGTCAAACCTAAGAAGCTCCTGACACAAAACATCCAAGAAATATGGGACACTGTGAAATGACCAAACATAAAAATAGTAGGAATAGAAGAATAAGATTCCCAGAGACAAGTACTAGAAAATATTTTCAACAAAACCATAGAAAAAATTCCAAACATAAAGAAAGAGATGACTATAAACGTTCAAGAACCAGGGAGATATAACAAGAGAAAATGAAGAAATTAAAAATTAATTAGATCAACTGAGGATCTATCCCATATACAGTCACCAAACCCAGACAATATTTTGGATGCCAAGAAGTGCATGCTGACAGAAGCCTGATATAGCTGTCTCTTGAGAGGCTCTGCCGTAGCCTGGCAAATACATAGGCAGGTACTTGCAGCCAACCAATGAAATGAGAATGGGGTCCCCAACAGAGGAGTTAGAGAAATAAATGAAGGAACTGAAGGGGTGTGCAACCCCATAGGAAGAACAACAATGTCAACCAATCAGACACCCCAGAGCTCCCAGGGTCTAAAGCACAAACCAAAGAGTACATATAGAGCGACCTATGGCTCCAGCTGCATATGTAGCAGAGGACAGACTTGTTGGGCATCAATGGGGGGAGAAGCTCTTGGTCCTATGAAGGCTCGATGGCCCAGTGTAGGGGAATTCCAGAGCGGGACGGTGGGACGGAGGGAGTCGGTGGGAGGGGGAGCATCCTTATAGAAGCAGGGGGAGTGAGGATGGGACAGGGGGTTTCCGGAGGGGAAATGCAGAATGGGAATATCATTTGAAATGTAAATAAAGAAAATATCCAATAAAAATAAATAAAATTTAAAAAAAATTCAAGAAACTTACAGGACACCAAATGCATAGAGTCAGAAAAGAAAATACTTTTCCCACCTAATAATCAAAACACCAAGTGTATAGAACAAAGAAAGACTACTAAAATCTACAAGGTAAAAGGCCATGTAATATATAAAGGCAGACCTATAAGAGATGGGAATGACCACTTCACACTCATCAGAGGAAAAGTCCACTAAGATGATGACTCATTCTGAACATCTATGCCCCTAATGCAAGGGCACCCACATTTATAACAGAGACATTACTTAACCTTAAATCATATATTGAACTTCATACATTAATAATGTAAGTTTTCAATACCCAACTCTCACCAATGGACAGGACATTGAAACAAAGAAATAATCAAAAAAACAGGTTATTAATCAAATGGAACTAGCAGGTATCTACAGAACCTTTCATTCAAACACAAAAAGAACATACTTTCTCAATAGCACATCACAGAACGTTATCCACAATTGATTATATAGTCAGTCACATAACAAGCCTCAGCATATACAAAAAAATTAAAGTGATCCCTTGTATCTTATGAGACCACCATGGATAAAGCTAAAATTCAACAAGAGGAGCATCAGAAAGGCTACAACTGCATGAAAACTGTAAAAATCTACTGAACCACCACTGTGTCAAGTAAGAATAAAGAAAGAAATTGAAAACTTTCTAGAACTCAATGAAAATGACAGCAAAACATACTCAGACTTATGGAAAATAATGAAAGTAATCCTAAGAGGAAAGTTTATAATCTTAAGTGCCCGCAAAAAGCAATTGGAGAGATCTCATACCAGCAACTTAAAAGCCTAACTAGAAGCTTTAGAACAAGAGAAGCAAGCACACTCAAGAGGAGTAGGTGGCAAAAAATAATCAAACTCAGGGATGAAATCAATACATTATTTAAAAAGAGAATATAAAGAATCAAGGAAACCAAGAACTGATTCTTTGGGAAAATCAACAGGGTGGATAAACTCTTACCCAAACTAACTAAAAGGCAGAGAGAAACTATCTAAATTTTAAAAATTAAAAAAAAATGGAAAAGGGAACAGAACAACAAACAATAAGGAAACCCAGAGAATTATTAGGTCTTACTTCCAAAGCCTTTACTACAAGATAGGAAAGTCTAAATAAATGGATAGGGTTTTTTGATAGATATTACTTAACAAAGTTAAATCAAGATCAGGTAAACTACCTAAATAGTACTATAAACCCTAAGAAGCAGTCATTAAAAGTCCCATAACCAAAAAGTCCAGAGCCAGATGGTTTTAGTGTAAAATTCTACCAGACTTTCAAAGAACTTTTACTAATACTGGTCAAACTATTCCATAAAAGAGAAACAGAAGAATATTGTCAAACTTATTCTATGAGGGCACTGTCACCTTGATACCTAAGCCATGTAAAGACTAAACAAAGAACGAGAATTTCAAAATAATTTTCCTTATGAACTTTGATGCAAAAAGTACTCAATGTAATACTTGCAAACCAAATCCAAGAATGCATCAAATACATCATCCATCATGAACAAAGTCTTCATCCCACGGATACAGCATTGGTTCATTATACAAAAAAATTATCAATGCAATTTATAGTATAAACAAACTGAAAGAAAAGAAACACATTATCCTCTCATTCGATGTTGAGAAAAAACTTCAACAAAATCCAACTCCTCTTCATGTTAAAAGTCTTGGAGAGATCAAGGGACTCAAGGCACATACCTAAAAATAATAAAATCAATATAGAGCAAGCCAATAGCCAATATCAAACTAAATGGAGAAAAACTTAAAACAATTCTCCTAAAATCAGGGACATGAAAAAGCTGCCCATTCTCTCCATATTTATTTAAAATTGCACCAGCATTTCTAGTTAGAGCAATAAAACACCTAAAGGAGATCAAGGAGAAATAAATTGGAAAGGAAGAAGTGAAGGTATCACTATTTGTGGATGATAAAATAGTATATATAAACAGCCATTGCAATTCAATAGTCCTGTAGCTGATTAATACCTTTAGCAAAGTGACCAGACACAAAATTAACTCAAAACAAAACAAAAAAAATTACTCCTTTATATAAACAATAAACTGGCTGAGCAAGAAATCAGGGAATCAACACCTTTTAAAATAACCACAAATAATATAAAATTTATTGGTATAAGTCTAACAAACCAAGTGAAAGACCCAAATGACAAGAACTTTAAGTGTCTGAAAAAAATGAATAAATTATCAAACGATGAAAAGATCTCCTATGTTCATGGATTGGTAGGATTAACATAGTAAAAATGGCCATCTTATAAGAAGTAACCTACAGATTCAATATAATTTCCATCCAAAAATCCAATTCAATTCATATAGAGTTTGAAAGAGCAATTCTCAACTTCATATGGAAAAACAAAAAGAACAGGATACATAAAACTATCCTGGACAATAAAAGAACTTCTAGTGGTATCGCCATCCCTGATTTCCGGCTGTACTACAGAGAAACAGTAAAAAAACAACATAATATTATCATAAAAATAGACAGGTTGATAAATAGAACCAAAGACCTAAAAATAAACAGGCACACATGCAGACAGTTGATTTTTGATAAAGCCAAAACCATAGAGTGGAAAAAGGAAAGCATCGTCAACAAATGGTGCTGGACTAATTGAATGCTAAATGTAGAACAACGCAAATAGGTCCATATTTATTACCCTGAAACAAAGTCAACTCGAAGTGAATCAAACACCTCAACATAAAACTGGACACACTAAATAAAATAAAAGAGAAATTGGGGAACTGATTTAAAGACACTGGCATAGAATATCAATAATAATTCAGGCATAAAGAACAATAATTAATAAATGGAACCTCAGGAAAATGAAAAGCTTCTGAAAGGCAAATGACACTGTAAATAGGACAAAAATCTAGAAAATGGGAAAAGGTCTTCGCCAACCCTGTATCTGACGGAGACCTAATATCCCAAATGCATAAAGAACTCAAGAAATGAGACACCAGCAAACCAAATAATTCAATTGAAACATGGGACATAGAACTACACAAAGAATTGTAAACAGAGGATGCTCTAATGGCCCAAAGCACTTATAGAAATGTTCAAAGTCCTTCATTATCAGGGAAATACAATTGACAACAACTCTTAGATTCCACCTCATACTCGTCAGAAGGGCAGAGACTGGCGAGAATGAAGAGCAAGGGGTAACATTCCTCTACTGCTGGTGGGAGGGCTAACTTGTACATCCACTTTGGAAATCAATTTTTTGGTTCCACAGAAAGTTCAGCATAGTTCTACCCCAATACCCAGCTATGACACTTACTCAACTATGTTTTTAGCAGCTTTTTTTGTAGTAGCCAGAAACTGTAGGAAAAATATGTCCCTCCACCAAATGATAAAGAAAATGTGGTATAGTTACACAATAGAATGCTAATTAGCCAATAAAAAAGACATCATTACATTTGCAGATAGATGGATGGAACTACAAAATATTATCCTATGTGAGGTAACCCAGACTCTGAAACAGGCATGGTAGGTACTCACTTATAAGTAGTTATTAGTCATAGAGAACAGAATACTCATGCTACAATCCGCAGATAAAATGAAGCTAAGTAACAGGGAGGACCTATGGGCATATTCTAGAGAAGTCCTTGAATTCTACATGCAGAATTTAATTTGTGTAAGAGTCTAGGAGATAATATTACTGAAATAGACTTTATTCATGAAGTTTTAAAGGGAAACATTTCTGTCAGAAACTGAATCAGAGGCCATTCAGGTCACTGTCTGATGCAGGCTCAATTCTGTTCACAATCATCATTTGAAAGAGACTCATTTAAAGAGGTGAAAACTGTGTGTTGGAGGCAATTTCAGAACAGAATAATGTTCAGGCTGTGCCATGGTTGTTCCTTGCTAGACTTTTCTGGGTTTAAACTTAGAATTCAGAACAGAAACTATCAGAAAGGTGCTGGAAAGGATACTCAGGTGAGGGACAAGTGTGAATGAATTTAGAGTTGTTGTCCAAGTAGCTGTAAATAAAATAGCCTAGAACAATGTGATTGAATCATGAAATAAGTTACCTCAATTAAAGAAAACTTTGTTCTTTGTTCTAGTACAATAGAAAAAGAGCTTCCAGGGGAAGATACTACTCTATCTATCTATCTATCTATCTATCTATCTATCTATCTATCTATCTATCTATCTATCTGCCTAACTACCTATCTATCATCTACCTACTTATCTACCTATCTATCCATCATCCATCAATCATGAATTAAATAATTAAATATATATTCTTGCTTTAGATACATGTGTACGTGTATTTTATTAAGGAATAACACTATAAAGTGGGTTATTCAATTCATTTCCATTGAAAGGTATGTATAATCCAACAGTTCTTTTCTTCAGGCGGGAGTGGCAGATGATAAAGCTCCTAATGCAGGAAGTGATATACCACAGAATTCCAGTTTAGTATTGAAAACCTGGAAAACCCCTAAAAGCTATAGGAAACTAAAGAATGCTGAGAACAGGAGAAATTGTATTCGCCAGGAAAGGGCACACTAATTAGCTATCTAATACCAAATGCCCAGTCTTGAAATATGCATGATAGTAATATTATTCTCAAGTTGTGAACATGAGAAATGAGGGCCCATGACACTCTGCCCCACTGCTAAGTTGACTTAAAGTCAAGGAGATCTTTGACTTTCCTGTCTGTTAGTCAAAACACTCTTGGGAGATTTGTTCCCCTCCTCTCCTCACATAGAATTAACTTTTAAGACGTGTCTATATTGAAACAATATAATTGATGTTTAAAACAAATTCAGCAGAGCAGGGCGGTAATGTTTAGACAAAGGCAAACAGTCACGCTAAACAATCTTTTGGCATGTAATGAGTAAGTGTCAAATTGCAGTTGTTCTGATTTAAAAAAAAAATAGCAACTGAAACCTGTAACATGTACTCGAGGGGCTGCTGTGCTTAACCTTCTGTCTGGAATGTATGAGGGAGGGACTGGGATAGCTCTGCAGTCTGCACACCAAATCACTGCATACAGAGACGGCAATGCTAATTTTCCCTCTGCTTTTTTTTTAATAACTGTTCTGCCTGATAATTTCATTTCACAGTTATTTTGTTGAAACTAAAAATGAAAAGTGGGACTGCAAATTGTATTGAGGGATTTTGTAAGAGAATAAGGAATTGAGATCAGGCTCTTGGGGCTACTCTCTGGTGACATAGGGACACAATAATTGCCTCAGACTAACCACTTAGAATCCATGGACCAGACAGCTAACTCTAAAACGATTTGGTGCCCTTCTGCTGAGATAGCTTTGACCCCTCGCCTAAATTCAGCTAGTATGCACAGAACAAAGAGAGACAAGTGTTTACAATGAAGGTTCAACCAGTTCAGAGGAAGCAAGGTTAATTAATAGCAGAGATAGGACAGACCCACAGAAATTGGGGAGGGGGGAGACCATAGTACAAACGGTGTTGAATGCAGAACATGAAAGGATCAGAAGAGATATCACCAAGCCCTAGCCCAAGATGAAGAGCTACAGGTAGGTAATGGCTGCTAAGAGGCAAAGAATGACTAGAGGCTAACTCTTTTTCCAAAGGCTAAACCTTTATCCAATCCAAAGAAGACAGCCCTAAATAGATACACCTAGAAGAAAGAGGAAAATGACCCATCCTTCTGTACACACTAACACACACGCATGCACACACACGCACACACACACGCACACACACATGTACACACACATGCACACACACATACACACACACATATGCACACACACAGTACATACATATATGTGAAATACATATGACAATAATGAAGAAGCACATGTGGTAAATTTGAGAAGAAATGAACGGGACATTGCAGGAGTCACACTGGGAATTGACACTAGTACAATAACACATTGGACATTCTCAACATATTAAATTAAAAACAAATAAGTAAGTAGTCGTAACATTCAAGATTAAGTGCATATGAAGAGGAGGAAGGCATATTGAAATGACTGGACAATGTATGAGCAGTCAACTTGGTGTCTCCTGAATTATTATTGATAAAATGATGTTGTATATACTTGAATATATATTCAGTATATGTTGGAATATATTCAAGTATATATGCATATATATTGAAATATATTATAATGTAATGCATATACTTGAATATATATAATATATGTATTTGTATATACCTGAATATATATATATAATATGCTACATTTTTATTTATTTATCAAGTTAGAAATATGATATCAAGTAAGACCAATAACTGATTTAAACTACCTCAAAGAATTCTTTGACTTCTGAAGAGAGATAAGAAAAGCAATGCTTTTGTCCTTTTTCCCTGGAATGTTGCCATAGCTGGACTTTATTCATGATCTCATTGATGATGAAGTTCATTATATTGAATATTGTAATTCAATATAAACCAATTTTTTAAAATTTTGTATTTACTTTTACATTCTACATTTTATTCCCCTCCCAGTCCACCCTTCAACTGTTCCACATACCATAGCTCCTCCACATCCCACACCCCCACCCCTGTCTCCATGAGGATGTCCCTCCCCCACACTCTACCAGACCTCTAAACTTCCTGGGGTCTCCGGTCTCATGAGTGTTAGATGCATCTTCTCTGAATGAACAGATAAACCAGTTTTTAAATTTTGATCTATGCCTGATACTTCAAGGACTTTACATATAATATCCCCCCTTTTCCATGAATCTTTATTACTAAATTGTGAATTGCATTGATGCAATTAAAAAGTGAACCATTGTATGTTTTCTTCACTGGTTCTCCATAGTTATTTGCTGTCTTGAAAAAACACATTCACAAATGGCATCACTAGATAGGCATGTTACAGAAAAAGCCACTAGGATATAAGGATAAATAAATTAATGAACTACATTTTTAAGTGAGTTCACTGAACAACTCTTGGTAATTATTTTGAGACAAATAGCGTATGCAGTACAAGTATACATGAATCCTACAGTGAATAGGCCTTTCCCAAATGGAATATTTAAGTAATATTAAAGCATGGCAACATATTTAGCATATAATTATGTCATTTACTAAACTTGCAAAGCTCATGACTAAAACTTTATTAACTTAAATTTGGTGTAAATGTAGGGCAGTAAGTAGAAGAATAATTCATGAGGATAATATTTATGCCCGTAGTTCTAAATATAACACTCTGAGTTCTTGATAAATCCTAAAACCTCACTAGAAATTATTTAGATATGAAATAAAACTGTCCATAGGACTTCATCTTAAAATGTTTAATTATCTGTAAGACATAGAAAGCAAAAGGTTTCATTTCAATTTAACTCTTTTATGATGTCCTCAGGGGAACAGAATAAGCTACAGGGTATATTAGGTTTCATTTTCCACATAAATACTTCATTAAGTTTGTGACGTTCAAGAGCAACACAATTATAATCTCCAAAAGTACCCAATATTAGGCTTAGTTCCACACGTTAATTGAGGAACACTGCTTCATTTTCCTATATTTTCTGTATAATTTGTGTAGCAGGGCTTTTCATAGACAACTCAAGGAGAGAACACACTACCTTACCCATTACAACTCATTCAAAAATCTGATATTTCATGGACTGGCATCTTTTGTATTTTCAGATCTGAGGATACAAACTACTTCATATTATTATTTATAACATTTGTGTAAGTACTAATGTTGGACCATTTAGCAGACACATGTCATTAAATCTACTCCATTCACCCGCTTAGCTGTAGGAAATTTTGTGGGCCAGTATGTTTAAATTGATAAGAAATCAATGTGTTGAGCCCAGTCATTGCCATCTCCTTCTGCTTTTGATTTGTTCAGATAGGCTTTAATTGCCTTGGAATATGTTTTCTTTTATTTCTGTATGTTTTTATTGTAGTAACATTTCATAAGATAATTCTATAAAAACTGTTGTCTTCAGTTAAATTTCAAATATAACTATAACAGAAGTTACATGAAATTTTAAACTCAGTTGTGCCAACTTCATAACTATATTTAGCTCATGGCTACCATTTGGAACTATACAGAAATTTTCCTTTGATTACATTGAAACTAAAATAAAATCATGCATGTTATCCTTCTGACATCTTCTATGGGTAGTAGTTTTACCGTAGTATTTCCAGAAATATTCAGGCTATGCCAACAATAACACAAACATGTGAACGTCTACTAATGCTGTATTTACCAGAGTCAGCCAGTTGTTGAGAGACACAAGAATCTCACAAGTTTTTAAAGAACAATAATTATGAGTATCAAAGTAATTAAGAGTATTCATTATATTAGAAAAGGTAGAGAAAATATACAAGCAACTTTTGAGTGTAGGCTTTTTTATTTCCTATAACAATTGCCAGTAGCTATGTTGGCTGAAATGCTTCCAAAAATCTCTCCTCTGCCTTCTTCCCCAATTTAAAAAATGGAGACACCTGTATGCAACAACACAAAATCAGAACTATTCAAGAACAAGTTGAAGGTAAGTGAAAATAATATTTTATACATTTTCTATGATAAAAAGAACTACAGAGTTAATTTTTCAACTGGCTATTCTGCCACATTAAATTCTAAATAAATCGCCTCACTGTGTAATGTAATAGTTTTTGCTTACAACTCTCCACTGTACGCAAAACGTTTGTACCGAATGAAGTAAAAGGGAAATGAAGGCGGCATGCTATTTTCACTGGAATATATGTTAACAATTATCCCCATATGCGCCATAGAATAAGTGAGGAGAGTTGCTCATAGAGGCAATGTTTAAGACCCCCAGAGTAGGGAGGTTGCATTGTAAACCGAGCATAATGAACATTAAACCCTAATGTTTATCTGGCTACACAAAACTGATCTTCAGTTTTATGTTCCAGTAACAACCAATCTGGGATCACACCTTCATAGAAGGAAAATGCTTTTAAATGCAATAAAAATTGTTTTTCATTGTCCTATTTATGTAAAGGTTGATTTACACAACCCCACACCCTACGAGTCATGAATTATATTAAATACCAATTACATAAATGGAGTATCAAAGCTAGAGAGCAGTGGGAAGTGAGTCTTCGCTTTTCTTTATAGACAGTGGGCAGGCGGTTTGTTTTACTTTGTAACTGGAGTCTTCACTGAACTCCTGTAGTAGGTGCCACTTCATTAGTAGGGGCTTAAGTGGTCAAATTACTGCTTAACCACACTTTGAGCAAAAGTCATTTTAGGTGCCTGTTGTGAGGTTCCCATCAGAAGGGAGTGTGTGGATTCCTAGCTTGCTAGAGGTTTGCAGGGAGCTCAGGACTCACTTGCAAAGGAGCAGCTCATAATGACTTTTAAGATCAGATATATTTAGTACTAACTGCCCCTCAAGTGGACAGAATATGGTAAGTGTGAGTATTGGAGAAACTGACAGTTTTTGTACTCGATCATTTGAGCGAGCATGTATGTGTGCTGGATTTTGGGGTTATGGGTTTGTTTGTTTGTTTGTTTTCTGATGAATTTTGACGATCAGTAAGTGACAGAAGCAGGCCCAAGTACTTACAATGCAAGGTGAAGCAAATGTCACTGAAAGTGACACACAAATCTTTTTTTTTCTAAACTTGAAAAAATACAGTTTAATACTTTATTTTTTAAAAAGTTTATTGGGTATTTTATTTACGTATTTACTTTAAAAGTGCTATCCCCTTTCCCCGTTCCCCCTCTCCCATGCCACCTTTATAAGGATGCACCCAGTTCCACCTACCCCTTTCCACCTCCCCGCCCTGGCATCTTCCTACACTGGAGAATGGAGACTTCACAGGACCAAAGGCCTCTCCTCGCATTGATGCCAGACAATGCCATCCTCTGCTACATATGCGGCTAGAGCCATGAGTCCCTCCATGTGTACTCTTTGCTTAGTGATTTAGTTCCTGAGAGCTGCAGGGATGGGGGTCTAGTTGGTTAATATTGTTGGTCTTTCTGTGGAGTTGCTAATCCCTTCAGCACCTTCAGTCCTTTCTCTAACTCCTCCATAGGGGTCCCTGTGCTGCACACTGTGAGCATTAGAAGGAAGAGAGCTGCAAATAACCCATCAATACCTCTGGGCTTGTGCCATTCACTCCAGAGCTTGGGAAGCAGAAGTATGAGGCATTCACTTTCACCTTTGATAAATAGCCATTTCTAGGCTAGCCTGGGCTACTCAAGACCTTTGGTGTTTTGTTCAGGAAATTTTTTCCAGTGCCCATGTGTTCCAGATGCTTCCCTAGTTTTTCTTCTATTAGTTTGAGTGTGTCTGGTTTGATGTGGAGGTCCTTGATCCACTTGGACTTAAGCTTTGTACAGGGTGATAAGCATGGATCGATCTGCATTCTTCTACATGTTGACCTCCAGTTGAACCAGCACCATTTGCTGAAAATGCTATCTTTTTTCCATTGGATGGTTTTGGCTCCTTTGTCAAAAATCAAGTGACCATAGGTGTGTGGGTTCATTTCTGGGTCTTCAATTCTATTCCATTGGTCTATCTGTCTATCTCTGTACCAATACCATGCAGTTTTTATCACTATTGCTCTGTAATACTGCTTGAGTTCAGGGATAGTGATTCCCCCTGAAGTCCTTTTATTGTTGAGGATAGCTTTAGCTATCCTGGGATGTTTGTTATTCCAGATGAATTTGCAAATTGTTCTGTCTAACTCTTTGAAGAATTGGATTGGTATTTTGATGGGGATTGCATTGAATCTGTAGATTGCTTTTGGTAAAATGGCCATTTTTACTATATTAATCCTGCCAATCCATGAGCATGGGAGATCTTTCCATCTTCTGAGGTCTTCTTCAATTTCTTTCCTCAGTGTCTTGAATTTTTATTGTACAGATCTTTTACTTGCTTGGTTAAAGTCACACCGAGGTACTTTATATTATTTGGGTCTATTATGAAGGGTGTCGTTTCCCTAATTTCTTTCTCGGCTTGTTTCTCTTTTGTATAAAGGAAGGCAACTGATTTATTTGAGTTAATTTTATACCCAGCCACTTTGCTGAAGTTGTTTATCAGCTTTAGTAGTTCTCTGGTGGAACTTTTGGGATCACTTAAATATACTATCATGTCATCTGCAAATAGTGATATTTTGACCTCTTCTTTTCCGATCTGTATCCCCTTGATCTCCTTTTGTTGTCTGATTGCTCTGGCTAGAACTTCAAGAACTATATTGAATAAGTAGGGAGAGAGTGGGCAGCCTTGTCTAGTCCCTGATTTTAGTGGGATTGCTTCAATTTTCTCTCCATTTAGTTTAATGTTAGCAACTGGTTTGCTGTATATGGCTTTTACTATGTTTAGGTATGGGCCTTGAATTCCTATTCTTTCCAGGACTTTTATCATGAAGGGGTGTTGAATTTTGTCAAATGCTTTCTCAGCATCTAATGAAATGATCATGTGGTTCTGTTCTTTCAGTTTGTTTATATAATGGATCACGTTGATGGTTTTCCGTATATTAAACCATCCTTGCATGCCTGGGATGAAGCCTACTTGATCATGGTGGATGATTGTTTTGATTTGCTCTTGAATTCGGTTTGCCAGAATTTTATTGAGTATTTTTGCGTCGATATTCATAAGGGAAATTGGTCTGAAGTTCTCTTTCTTTGTTGTGTCTTTGTGTGGTTTAGGTATAAGAGTAATTGTGGCTTTGTAGAAGGAATTCGGTAGGGCTCCATCTGTTTCAATTTTGTGGAATAGTTTGGATAATATTGGTATGAGGTCTTCTATGAAGGTTTGATAGAATTCTGCACTAAACCCGTCTGGACCTGGGCTCTTTTTGGTTGGGAGACCTTAAATGACTGCTTCTATTTCCTTAGGAGTTATGGGGTTGTTTAACTGGTTTATCTGTTCCTGATTTAACTTCGATACCTGGTATCTGTCAGGAAATTGTCCATTTCCTGTAGATTTTCAAGTTTTGTTGAATATAGGTTTTTATAGTAAGATCTGATGATTTTTTGAATTTCCTCTGAATCTGTAGTTATGTCTCCCTTTTCATTTCTGATTTTGTTAATTTGGACGCACTCTCTGTGTCCTCTCGTTAGTCTGGCTAAGGGTTTATCTATCTTGTTGATTTTCTCAAAGAACCAACTTTTGGTTCTGTTGATTCTTTCTATGGTCCTTTTTGTTTCTACTTGGTTGATTTCAGCTCTGAGTTTGATTATTTCCTGCCTTCTACTCCTCCTGGGTGTATTTGCTTCTTTTGGTTCTAGAGCTTTTAGGTGTGCTGTCAAGCTGCTGACATATGCTCTTTCCTGATTCTTTCTGCAGGCACTCAGCTCTATGAGTTTTCCTCTTAGCACAGCTTTCATTGTGTCCCATAAGTTTGGGTATGTTGTACCTTCATTTTCATTAAATTCTAAAAAGTTTTTAATTTCTTTCTTTATTTCTTTCTTGACCAGGTTATCATTGAGTAGAGCATTGTTCAATTTCCACGTATATGTGGGCATTCTTCCCTTATTGTTATTGAAGACCAGTTTTAGGCCGTGGTTTCCGATAGCACACATGGGATTATTTCTATCTTTCTGTACCTGTTGAGGCCCGTTTTTTGACCAATTATATGGCCAATTTTGGAGAAAGTACCATGAGGAGCTGAGAAGAAGGTATATCCTTTTGCTTTAGGATAGAATGTTCTATAAATATCCGTTAAGTCCATTTGGCTCATGACTTCTCTTAGTCTGTCGACATCACTGTTTAATTTCTGTTTCCATGATCTGTCCATTGATGAGAGTGGGGTGTTGAAATCTCCCACTATTTTTGTGTGAGGTGCAATGTGTTTTGAGCTTTAGTAAGGTTTCTTTTACGTATGTAGGTGCCCTTGTATTTGGGGCATAGATATTTAGGATTGAGAGTTCATCTTGGTGGATTTTTCCTTTGATGAATATGAAGTGTCCTTCCTTATCTTTTTTGATGACTTTTAGTTGGAAATTGATTTTATTTGATATTAGAATGGCTACTCCAGCTTTCTTCTTCTGACCATTTGCTTGGAAAGTTGTTTTCCAGCCTTTCACTCTGAGGTAGTGTCTGTCTTTGTCTCTGAGGTGTGTTTCCTGTAGGCAGCAGAATGCAGGGTCCTCGTTGCGTATCCAGTTTGTTAATCTATGTCTTTTTATTGGGGAGTTGAGGCCATTGATATTGAGAGATATTAAGGAATAGTGATTATTGCTTCCCTTTATATTCATATTTGGATGTGAGGTTATGTTTGTGTGCTTTCATTCTCTTTGTTTTGTTGCCAAGACGATTAGTTTCTTGCTTCTTCTAGGGTATAGCTTGCCTCCTTATGTTGGGCTTTACCATTTATTATCCTTTGTAGTGCTGGATTTGTAGAAAGATATTGTGTAAATTTGGTTTTGTCATGAAATATCTTGGTTTCTCCATCTATGTTAATTGAGAGTTTTGCTGGATACAGTAACCTGGGCTGGCATTTGTGTTCTCTTAGGGTCTGTATGACATCAGTCCAGGATCTTCTGGCCTTCATAGTTTCTGGCGAGAAGTCTGGTGTGATTCTGATAGGTCTCCCTTTATATGTTACTTGACCTTTTTCCCTTACTGCTTTTAATATTCTTTCTTTATTTTGTGCGTTTGGTGTTTTGACAATTATGTGACGGGAGGTGTTTCTTTTCTGGTCCAATCTATTTGGAGTTCTGTAGGCTTCTTGTATGTCTATGGGTATCTCTTTTTTTAGGTTAGGGAAGTTTTCTTCTATGATTTTGTTGAAGATATTTACTGGTCCTTTGAGCTGGGAGTCTTCACTCTCTTCTAAACCTATTATCCTTAGGTTTGATCTTCTCATTGAGTCCTGGATTTCCTGTATGTTTTGGACCAGTAGCTTTTTCTGCTTTACATTATCTTTGGCAGTTGAGTCAATGATTTCTATGGAATCTTCTGCTCCTGAGATTCTCTCTTCCATCTCTTGTATTCTTTTGGTGAAGCTTGTATCTACAGCTCCTTGTCTCTTCTTTTGGTTTTCTATATCCAGGGTTGTTTCCATGTGTTCTTTCTTGATTGCTTCTATTTCTATTTTTAATTCCTTCAACTGTTTGATTGTGTTTTCCTGGAATTCTGTCAGGGATTTTTGTGTCTCCTCTCTATGGGCTTCTACTTCTTTATTTATGTTTTCCTGGAATTCTTTCAGGGATTTTTGTTTCTCCTCTCTATGGGCTTCTACTTGTTTATTTATGTTTTCCTGGAATTCTTTCAGGCATTTTTGCGATTCCTCTCTGTAGGCTTCTACTTGTTCTCTAAGGGAGTTCTTCACGTCTTTCTTGAAGTCCTCCAGCATCATGATCAAAAATAATTTTGAAACTAGATCTTGCTTTTCTGGTGTGTTTGGATATTCCATGTTTGTTTTGATGGGAGAATTGGGCTCCGATGGTGCCATGTAGTCTTGGTTTCTGTTGCTTGGGTTCCTGCGCTTGCCTCTCGCCATCAGATTATCTCTAGTGTTACTTTGTTCTGCTATTTCTGACAGTGGCTAGACTGTCCTATAAGCCTGTGTGTCAGGAGTGCTGTAGACCTGTTTTCCTCTCTTTCAGTCAGTTATGGGGACAGTGTGTTCTGCTTTCGGGCGTGTAGTTTTTCCTCTCTACAGGTCTTCAGCTGTTCCTGTGGGCCTGTGTCTTGAGTTCACCAGGCAGCTTTCTTGCAGCAGAAAATTTGGTCTTACCTGTGGTCCCGAGGCTCAAGTTCGCTTGTGGGGTGCTGCCCACGGGCTTTCTGCAGTGGCAGCAACCAGGAAGACCTGTGCCGCCCCTTCCGGGAGCTTCAGTGCAACAGGGTTCCAGATGGTCTTTGGCTTTTTCCTCTGGCGTCCGAGATGTGTGTGCAGAGAGCAGTCTCTTCTGGTTTCCCAGGCTTGTCTGCCTCTCTGAAGGTTTAGCTCTCCCTCCCACGGGATTTGGGTGCAGAGAACTGTTTATCTGGTCTGTTTCCTTCAGGGTCCGGAGGTGTCTCTGGCAGGGGTCCTGCTGCTCCTGGGCCCTCCCCCACGGGAGCCCAGAGGCCTTATCCAGTTTCCTCTTGGGCCAGGGATGTGGGCAGGGGTGAGCAGTGTTGGTGGTCTCTTCCGCTCTGCAGTCTCAGGAGTGCCCACCTGACCAGGCGGTTGGGTCTCTCTCTCACGGGGTCTGGGAGCAGAGAGAGGTATTTACTTTTCAAATGTTATCCTTTTTCTCATTTTTCCCTCTGTAAACACCCTTTCCCATACCCCCTTACCTTGTTACTATGAGGGTGCGCTCCCTCACACATCCCCACACTCCTGCCGCAGGGCCCTAGCATTACTCTACACTGGGACATAAAGCCTTCAAGTTACCATATTTTACTTAAAAATTTCATTCTTGATAGGCATTTATTTTCAATTCTTTTATCACTGAAAGTAAGAATAAGTAAATTGTATACATTTGAAAGTGATATCTAAAAATTCAAATCAGTATACTGATAAATATGTATTTAGTATTTGATCTTCCTAGACATAGTTTATTAAATCTCTGTAGAGTACTGGTGGATGAATTGAGTGTACAGTTGTACCACTGATCAATGAACTATATACTGAACAGTTTCATTAGCTCAGAACAAAAGTATGAGGTAAAAAGGACAGTGATTCATGTATGAATCTGTTGGAGTGGTGACAAATGGGAAATCCATTCTATACTGGATACATACATATTGTGTTTATTTCCATGGTCTGAATGACATCTCACTGGCAAAGAAATGGATATATTATCCTGTGAGACAGGAAAATAAGCATTTGAAGTTGTCTATTTAAAACTAGTTAACAAATGACTTCTTAAATGATCTTGAAAAAAAATAATACTGAGCTTTAACAAATTCAAAATGAAGTTGTAGAAGATCTGAAAACATTTGTCTTAGAGAGGAGACACCATGACCACAGCAACCCTTTTAAAGGAAAGCATTTAACTGGGGCTGGCTTATACTTTCAGAAGTTTAGTCCTTCATGATGATGGCAGGAAGCATGGCAGTGTGCAGGCAGACATAATGCTGGAGATGGAGCCGAGAGTTCTAAATCAGGATCAGCAGGCAGTAAGAATTGGTTTGAGATCCTGGGACCTCAAAACCCACCCCACAGTGACACATTTCCTCCAACAAAGCCACACATATTCCAACAAAGTAAGATATACTCCAATAAGGCTACACCTAATAGTGCTACTTTACTTTCACAGCCTAACAACAGTGGCCTCTCTGGGTCTCCAAGCAAGATGACTCCTGTGACAGACCTGGCCCTGTAGCTTTCTTCAACCCCTATTAAGGTAAAGGGTGGCTTGTCTGGGAGACTCCAAGACATGAGCAATTCCAGAGCCACCAACACCTGCCAAGGAAAGCTGCTAACAGGGAGTGGAACCAGCCAATAAGAAATAAGCTTTGTAGTAAACAAAACTAGTGAAGATGCAGAGTTTTGAAGGACCAGTCCCAATCAAATGTTTTCCTTTATAAGAGTGCTTTGGTCATGGTGTCTCTTTATAGCAGGGAAATAATAAGACACATATGACTCTAAAAATTGTTTTTTCAAGATCTATGAATAATTGTATTGGGATTTTGATGAGGGTTACATTGAATCCATAGGCTGCTTTATTAGGCTGAGCATCTTTACTGTGTTAATCCTCTCAATCCGTTAGCATGGAAGATCTTTCTATCTTCTGGTATCTTCTTCGTGCTTCCTTTTGGAACAGTAATGTGTCATTGTATGTGGGAAGTATATGATCTGCTTTTAGATTTTATAGGGGATTACTGTTAAGAGATTAGATGGATCTCAGAAGAGACTTTGAATTTTGGACTTTCAAACATTGTTCAGACTGTAATAGAATGTGGAGAGTTTTGAAGGTGGAATAAATGCATTTTACATTATGTTATGGCTACAAGCCTATGGAGGTAAGTGAGTAGAATGTGCTAGTTTTAATTGGCATGATCCCACAGACTCACGTGTTTGAATGCTTGGTCCATAGGAAGTGACACTATTGAGAGGTATGGCCTTTTTTGAGCAGGTGTGACCTTGTTGAAGAAAGTGTGTCATTGTGGGGGTGGGCTTTGAAGTCTCCTAAGCTCAAGTTAAGTCCAGTGTGGCACACAGACTTCAGCTGCTATCAGAACAAGATATAGAACTCTCAACCTTTTCTCCAGCACCATGTCTTTCTGTATGCCGCATGCTTCCTCCCATGACGAAAATGGACTAATCTTCTGAAACTGAAACCAAACTCCAACTGAATGTTTTCCTTTATAAGACTTACTGTGATCATAGAGTCTCTTCACTGCAATAAAACCTTAACTAAGACAAATACATTAAAGAATCCACAAAAATAATCACTCTAATTGTGGTAACACAGATCGGTAAAGACAATTGTCATATTTTTATCCCAGAATATTAAAACTTTGTGTGTGTGTGTGTGTGTGTGTGTGTGTGTGTCTATTTCACTCAGAACATACATAAAGGTCATGAAATTACTAAGGTGCCATGAGAAGAGGCTTTTAAAGGAGTTGAGATGAAATACATTGGTATATAAAAAGAGTTAAAAGATAGAGTAGGCAGTGTTAAGATGGGATAATTGAGAGGGCATGGTACAGTATAGAATACAGGGAGAATAAATTCATTAAATACCATTAGAAAAAGCCATATAGAAGCCAACTACCACAGAAGATAGATATATAGAGATATATGTGAATGATATATATTACCATATACATATGAAAGTTTTAAAATGAGTTATTAGTAATGGGAAAACAATACCCTACCAGATACTTAAGAAACAACAAAGGCCAAGTGATAGAATGGGTTACTTCTTTTGGCGTTCATCAATGTGCTGTCCCATATTTCCCATAATCATTATAGGCTGTTGTTAATTATTCTGTTTACCCTACAGAAAGTGACAGCCTGTGATTTTTTAATTATGTATTTTACTTTTTGAAGTGATAATATAAATTATATCATATCCCCCATCTCTTCCTATCTCTACACCCTCCCATAAGAGTCTCTTTGGTCTTTCAAATTCCTGGCCTCTGCCTAAACATGAGGTAAACAGCGACAACAGTAGAAAATGCTAGCATGGACTAGGACAAACCCAGGAGACCACAACTCCACCCAATGGGCTATAAGCAACTAAGAGAATTGAAAAGTCAGAGAAACAGTCTTCTGCAGGGAGGAGAACATCAATTGCTAGAGGTTTTTGAGGGATTCTGAGACAGAACTCAGGTCCTTTAGTTTGGAGGGAAAGTACCTAGTAAACCTTACCTAGTCAGTATGAATTATCATTACTTTTGTACTAGACATCCCATAAATATGCATTCTATCTTTAAAAAACAATAAAGGTAAAGATACTGTTCTTTTTTCTTTAAATTCTACATGTGTTTTGTACACACAGACACACATATGGAGGCAAAACCTAGATGCAAGAAAAATACAAAAAACTAAGGAATAAATGTTTTCCATATGAAATTAGAACAATGCCTTGTCCCACATTAAACCAGAAATAAGAATTTATTTGTTGTTCATTGGTGAACAAAGAAACACATTGTTATTTAATAATTATGTAAAAATAAAACCACAGCATTAAATAATGTAATTATTAACTCCAACTACTTACATTTTTATATTTTTTATTTTATTAGTATTATTAATTATCATTACATATTTTTTACATTGAGACTATGTAAAGTTACTCATTTCCCTTTCTAAAGATAGAACACTAAAGTTAGTACTGGAATACAGATCTCTAAAATTTATTACCTGTAAATTAGTTAGAAATTAACCTAGCATAGAAATGTTCGCACAACATGGCTTACATCATATGCATGATAGCTCTTGGGAACTCTAACTGGTTACTGAAACATGTCCTTATTTAAATTCTATGAATTACATTGTCTCCATATTTCTATGGGCCTCCTAACAGAGGCAGCCTGTGTTTCTCTGAGTATTTCGGCTGCTTTTGGTGCTCCTCTCCTATTGTCTTTCCATTTACAAACTGGTTATGATGAAATACTGATCTTCAGGTTTCCAGTTAATAGTCACAATAACGATTTCATGTCCTGGCATTGCCCAGTGTGACAAGTACTTTAAGATGTGTGGAACATCCATAATGTCACATGGGGAAAAAAGGATGAAAAATACCATCTGAAAAAGGAAAGATTTGTGAAACATATAAAGCACACACACACTTAAATTATTCTCCCACTTTCAGTCTATTTCCAAATGTCTTCCATTTCTGGCATTCCTATAGATAATTCATTTAACAGGTGCTGTAAATTCTATCTTGCATCTCTCATTGCTAATATGAGAGATGCGATCCACACATGATGAATAACCTGTGTTTAAAGCATGCTGTGTTTCCCAGATGATTTAATAATATAGTTCTTGCAAAGTGCTGATAGCAATAGTCATATCACGCATTTTAGATGTGGATCTTCTTTTGAATTTTTTTATGTTACACAAATGTCACCTACCAGAGAGATGAGGAATTTCAAAATCTAAAGGCATTTCCTAACAATGTTGGCCAATGCTATTGTATAGAGTGTTATGTTGTGTGCAACACACTTTTATCCTAATAGTTATAAACTGAATCGTAATAACATACTTCCAAAGTAAAAATTCAGCTTCAGCTTTTTGACCTTGGATGAGAAACATACCACTGTGGATCATGGTTTATAGTTTTAAAACTCCTAGTAGTATTGTTTTTGCTGTAGTCATTTATTATTATATGCATTTCATTGTTTGGTTTACATGTACACCTATGTAGTGCATCCGTGACTGTTGCCTACAGTATCTGGAAGAGGATGTCAGATCACCTGAAACCAGAGTTACCTGAAACCAGGGTTCTCTGCAAGGATCATTGGACCCTTTCTCTATCCCACTCAGGGGATATGTGGAGGGGGAGGAGTGGAGACTGTAAGCTCCAGAATACTAGAATCTGTTGTGAAACAGGCTGTCTTCAAAATAACAAGATATGAATGGTACCGGTATCGATAGACATGTTAAGTTGAAAGGGGGGAAATCTCACAGGGTCACGCCCCTGCATAGGGACCTTCAGGGACCTGAGAACTACTGAGGGAAGGAGTAGCTTCTTCGGGGGATGAGCCTCTTAATGAATAGTCAAGTACTAAGTGATCAGCATAAAAGAACATATGCACAGAAGCAATGAAAATCAATGAGTCAAGCTATGATAATACATGTGTGAATAAATACATGTAACAATGAATTTTTACATGTAAATTTGGAGGAAGCAATTAGTTTGCAACAGATATATAAAGACTCTGACAGAACGTGTTCTAAATGGCCAGTTTGAGGAAAAAGAAAGTGATTTAATTACATTTCAATTAAAAATCAAAGTTTTGAAAACTAACAATTTTATTTTAGTTTATATCTTTATAGAATTAAAGCATGTTAGAGTATAATACTCATATAATGCTTAGCAGGTGCCAAATAAAAAATTTCCTATACTTTCTGGTATACAACCAGAGACGGTTGGTAAGTGATTCAGTAAGTAGTTAAGTACCCTTTCTACTCTTGTAGATCAGAACTTAGCTCCCAGCACTCATATAAAGCATGCACAGCTGAAGCTCCCATCCTGCCTGTAAGTCTAGTTCCAACGAATATGACACCTTTTTTCTTTCCTATCTGCTCACATGTGGCACATATACATATATGTATATATATGTATATATGTATATATATGTATATATGTGTATATATACATATGTATATATATGTGTGTGTATATATACATATATGTATCTCACAAATATAAGCATGATAAAGATTCTCACTCGAAGGCTGGCTTAAGTAGAGTTTTACCTAGGAGTCACGAAACTCTAATTTATATCCCTAACACAATTAAAACAAGCACAGCTTTAAATAAACAAATAAACAAACAAAGGAATTTTGTTACTATTTTGTTCTTACTTTCTGATAACTCATAACATACAGAATATTGTGCAGCAGTAAGTAACATAAATAACCACACAGAAGTGTTTCCTGCTCTTGTATTAAGTAAACGACAATTGCAGTTTTGAACCTACAACGTATAATTCTGGGGCATCTTGGAAGAGCTGTCTAATAAGATTTCTGGGCACTATTCAACAACAGCAAGACAATTTCTCCAAATATTTTTAACCTAAAATTTTAATGTAAATTCCAAAAAAGAAAGATTTAAAGGAGACATAGATGTGTCTCAAAAGTTAATTAGGATTTTCAGGCCTGTCTAATTATATTTCAAATATCACTAGGAGGAAGGATTAGATTTGGGAAATGAAAGAGTTATATATAGATGCGTTCTTACTGAAGGAAATGAAAATGGCAGAGGAACCATGTAGTCAGGCTGTCAGTGTAAAACATAGGGGAATCACCAGGTGTCAAACCAGGATTAGTTCATTAATTATTTAGTTATTTATATGTAAATATGTAAAAAATATTTTTGTTAGTATTTAAAATCAAGGGCCACAGAACCCAGCAAATCTAAAATTAGAGTAGAAATCGTCACCCCATGTTTATTTATTTGTTATGGGACAAGAGTCACTTGTTTCAACAAGTGCAGCTCTTCTCAAGGGTGCAGATCCCATGAAACTGAAAGTCTCTCCAGATGATAAGGCCTCTTAGATGAGAGATGCTGAGATAAATGACAGAGGATAGACTTCAAAGGGAAATGCAGGTATACTCAGTGCACCTGGCCTATTTATTTATTTATTTTATTATTTTATTTTATTTTTTATTAACCATTCCATTCATTTACATGTCAAATAATATCCCATTTCCCGGTTACCCCTTCACTAAACCTCCATCCCACATCTGCCCTTCCCCCTCTCCTTTGCCCGTATGAGAGTGTCCCCCACCCACACTCTCACACCCCACCAATCTAGCATCCCCCTGCACTAGAGCATCAAGCCTCCCCAGGACCAAAGGCCATTCCTGTCAGGCAAGGTCATCCTCTGCTACATATGTATCTGGAGCTATGAGTCCCTCCAGGCACGCTTCTTGGTTGGTGCTCTAGTCTCTGGGAGAGCTGGGTGGTCAGGCCAGCCTATTTTGTTCTTCCAATGGGGTTCCCTGAGCTCAGTCTGATGGTTGTCTCCAAGCATCCACATCTGCTTTGGTCAGTTGCTGGCACATTCCCAACTTCTACACTACTGCAGAGTTTTCATGACCCCTGGATGAATAGCATTTGTACTTTACACTTTTAAATTATATTTATTCTTCTGCAATAGATCAGACATACTAACCCATCTCCATCCTGGAGACACACACAGACAATTGACTCAAAGCAATGTTAGGCTTGTATGTGCCTCAGCTGTGCCTTTATATGTTTGTTAATTCCCATAGAAAACAACGTTTAAAAATACTGTACTATGGGCCAATGAAATGAATGTGGAAATAGAGAAGAACATCGAATATTTGGAAAGTTTCAGGAAGAAAAACTATCAGAAGCCAGGGAAAGCCAAGAGTTTTTATTCACTATCATTGAAAAATAGAAGAGTCATGGCATAGACTTTAACACTTGTAGGAAGTTAAACATCTTATTTTCAGAATAGGAATAGAAACTCATAATAAATCATGATTAAAATGTGTTCATTTAATTTAATTTATTTTTTAAAAAGGATAATTGGAAAAGATGTTTCCAATTCAAGTGTGATGACCAATATTTGATATTCATAGACAAGGGTGGAAAGAGATCACCAATGTCTGAAAGCTGTCCTCTGACCTCCACACATAAACACACAAACACATGTACTCATTGACATTAATAAAATAAAAAGTATTTTATTTTGAATAAATTCTCTCTTGAAATTAATGAAAGCTTCATAAGTCTTTTCTTTCCTTAAAAGTAAACATGTTCATGTGAAAACAATATTTATTTTATCAATTCCATTAGTGAAGTCTAAATACTCAATCTGTTTCAACTATTTTTAGACTGAAAATAATAGTTGATTGTTACATTAATAATAAAAATAAAAGGATGCACCATCCCATGTTAGTGCCAACTACTCTCTGGCCCAAGCAATCTCACTGCCTCCATGGCTAGCCCCATGCAGTGACTGCCCAAATAGCAATTAGCTATCACAAATCCCCGTAACCCAATAAAATCACAACTCTAGAGGCTTGTAATTGAACAGTTATATTCATATCAGTAAACTCTCAACACACAACACTCTCAAACAAAGAACTCAGGGACAATTGATATGGATATAAATTACCAACTTTGATTGGACAAATATTCTGATAATAATCTATCCCTTATAAGATATTCATAGTTACCTGTGGTTATTTAAAGCCACATGAATCTGGGTCACCCTTCTCTTACTCCATTGTCCGTCCTTCTCCCTCTCTGTACTCTCCTGTCTCTAAATTCTCAGCCTGCCTTTCTTTTTCACTGCCCAGTCACAGCCTATTGCCTTATCTGGTGCCTGTCCTCACAGCAACCCACAGTTGATCACTACCTTCTTTATTTGAATTCACCAACACATAATTTTAATTTGTTATACACATATTTACAATTTTAAATTTGTTATACATATTCATACTGATTCTCTTTCCATTTCTTCTATATATTAAATATCGGTGCATCTCAGTCAATCTTTTTTCCTCCCATCTTTATTAAATTGGGTATTTCTTATTTACATTTCAAATGTTATTCCCTTTCCCGGTTTCCAGGCCAACATCCCCCTAGCCCCACCCCTCCCCTTCAATATGGGTGTTCCCCTCCCCATCCCCCCCATTACCACCCTCCCCCCAACAATCCTGTTCACTGGGTGTCCAGCCTTGGCAGGACCAAGGGCTTCCCTTTCCACTGGTGCTCCTACTAGGCTATTCATTGCCACCTATGAATTTAGAGCCCAGGGTCAGTTCATGGGTAGTGGCTTAGTCCCTGGAAGCTCTGGTTGGTTGGCATTGTTGTTCATGTGGGTTCTCAAGCCCCTTCAGCTCTTTCAGTCCTTTCTCTGATTCGTTCAAAGGGGGTTCCATTCTCAGTTCAGTGGTTTGTTGCTGGCATTCGCCTATGTATTTGCTGTATTCTGGCTGTGTCTCTCAGGTGAGTAAACATCTGGCTCCTGTCAGCCTGCACTTTGTTTCATCCATCTTGTCTAATTGGGTGGCTGTATATGTATGGACCACATGTGGGGCAGGCTCTGAATGGGTGTTCCTTCTGCCTCTGTTTTAATCTTTGCCTCCCTATTGCCTCCTAAGGGTATTCTTTTTCCCCTTTTAAAGAATGAGTGAAGCATTGACATTTTGGTCATCCTCCTTGAGTTTCATGTGTTCTGTGCATCTTGGGTAATTTGAGCATTTGGGCTACTATGCACTTATCAATGAGTGCATACCATGAGTGTTTTTCTGTGATTGGGTTACCTCACTCAGGATGATATTTTTGAGTTCCATCCATTTGCCTATGAATTTCATAAAGTCATTGTTTTGATAGCTGAATAGTATTCCATTGTATAGATGTACCACATTTTCTGTTTCCATTCCTCTGTTGAAGGGCATCTGGGTTCTTTCTAGCTTCTGGGTATTATAAATAAGGCTGCTGTGAACATAGTGGAGCATGTGTCTTTGTTCTCTGTTGGAGCATCTTTTGGGTATATGCCCAAGAGAGGTATAGCTGGGTCCTCAGGTAGTTCAATGTCCAATTTTCTGAGGAACCTCCAGACTGATTTCCAGATCATTGTACCAGTCTGAAAAACCACCAACAATGGAGAAGTGTTCCTCTTTCTCCACATTGTTGCCAGCATCTGCTGTTGCTGGAGTTTTTTATCTTAACCATTTTGACTGCTGTGAGGTAGAATCTCTGGGTTGTTTTGATTTGCATTTCACTTATTACTAAAGATGTTGAACATTTCTTTAGGTGCTTCTCAGCTATTCAATATTCTTCAACTGTGAATTATTTGTTTGGTGATGAACCACATTTTTTAAATAGGGTTATTTGTTTCCCTGCAGTCTAACTTCATGAGTTCTTTGTATATTTTAGATATAAGGCCTCTATCTGTTATAAGATTGGTAAAGATCTTCTCCCAATCTGTTGGTTGCCGTTTTGTCCTAACAACAGTGTCCTTTGCCTTACAGAAGCTTTGTAGCTTTATGAGATCCCGTTTGACGATTCTTGATCTTAGAGCATAAGCCATTGGTATTTTGTTCAGGAAATTTTCTCCAGTGCCCATGTCTTCGAGATTTTACCCCATTTTTTCTTCTATTAGTTTGAGTGTATCTGGTTTGATGTGGAGGTCCTTGATCCACTTGGACTTAAGCTTTGTACAGGGTGATAAGCATGGATCGATCTGCATTCTTCTACATGCTGACCTCCAGTTGAAGCAGCACCATTTGCTGAAAATGCTATCTTCTTTCCATTTGATGGTTTTGACTCCTTTGTCAAAAATCAAGTGACCATAGGTGTGTGGGTTCATTTCTGGATTTTCAATTCTATTTCACTGGTCTATCTGTCTGTCCCTGTACCAATATCATACAGTTTTTATCACTATTGCTCTGTAATACTGCTTGAGTTCAGGGATAGTGATTCCCCCTGAAGTCCTTTTATTGTTGAGGATAGTTTTAGCTATCCTGGGTTTTTTGTTATTCCAGACGAATTTGCTAATTGTTCTGTCTAACTCTATGAAGAATCGGGTTGGAATTTTGATGGGGATTACATTGAATCTGTAGATCGCTTTTGGTAAAATGGCCATTTTTACTATATTAATCCTGCCAATCCATGAGCATGTGAGATCTTTCTATCTTCTGAGATCTTCAATTTCTGTTTTCAGAGACTTGAAGTTCTTATCATACAGATCTTTTACTTGCTTAGGTAAAGTCACACCTAGGTATTTTATATTATTTGGGACTATTATGAAGGCTGCTGTTTCCCTAATTTCTTTCTAAGCTTGTTTCTCTTTTTGTAGAGGAAGGCTACTGATTTATTTGAGTTTATTTATTTAATTTTATACCCAGCCACTTTGCTGAAGTTGTTTATCAGGTTTAGTAGTTCTCTGGTGGAACTGTTGGGAACACTTAAATATACAATCATATCATCTGCAAATAATGATACTTTGACTTCTTCCTTTCTAATCTGTATCCCTTTCATCTCATTTAGCTGTCTGATTGCTCTGACTATTATTTGAGAACTATATTGAATAAATAGGGAGAAAGTGGGCAGCCTTGTCTAGTCCCTGATTTTAGTGGGATTACTTCAAGCTTCTCTCCATTTAGTTTAATGTTAGCTACTCGTTTGCTATATATGGCTTTTACTATGTTTAGGTATGGACAATGAATTCCAGTTCTTTCCGGGACTTTTATCATGAAGGTATGTTAAATTTTGTCAAATGCATTCTCAGCATCTGATGAAATGATCATACGATTCTTATCTTTCAGTTTGTTTATACAGTGGATTATGTTGATGATTTTCCATATATTAAACCATCCCTGCATACCTGGGATGAAGCCTACTTGATCATGATGGATGATTGTTTTGATGTGCTCTTGGATTTGGTTTGCAAAAATTTTATTTAGTATTTTTGCATAATATTCATAAGGGAAATTGGTCTGAAGGTCTCTATCTTTGTTAGGTCTTTGTGTGGTTTACGTATAAGAGTAATTGTGGGTTCATAGAATGAATTCAATAGTGATCCATCTGTTTCAATTTTGTGAAATAGTTTAGATAGTATTAATATGAGGTCTTCTATGAATGTCTGATAGAATTCTGCACTGAACACACCTGGACCTGGGCTCTTTTTGGTTGGGAGAATTTCAATGACTGCTTCTATTTCTTTAGGAGTTATGGGGTTGTTTAAATGGTTTATCTGTTCCTGATTTAACTTCAGTACCTGGTATTTGTCTAGGAAATTGTCCATTTCCTCCAGATTTTCAAGTTTTATTGAATATAGGCTTTTGTAGTAGGATCTGATGATTTTTTTAATTTCCTCTGATTCTGTTATTATGTCTCCCTTTTCATGCCTGATTTTGTTAATTTGGACACACTCTCTATGTCCTCTGGTAAATCTGGCTAAGGGTTTATCTATCTTGATGATTTTCTCAAGGAACCAGCTTTTGGTTCTGTTGATTCTTTGTATAGTCCTTTTTGTTTCTACTTGGTTGATTTCAGCCTGAGTTTGATTATTTCCTGACTTCTACTCCTCCTGGGTGTGTTTGCTTCTTTTTGTTCTAGAACATTTAGGTGTGTAGTCAAGCTGCTCATATATGCTCTCTCCTGTTTCTTTCTGCAGGTGCTCAGAACTTTCCTCTTAGCACAGCTTTCATTGTGTCCCATAAGTTTGCGTATGTTGTACCTTCATTTTCAATAAATTCTAAAAAGTCTTTAATTTCTTTCTTTATTTCTTCCTTGACCAGGTTATCATTGAGTAGAACATTGTTTGACTTCCATATATATGTGGGCATTCTTTCCTTATTGTTATTGAAGACCAGCTTTAGCCTGTGGTGGTCTGATAGGACGCATGGAATTATTTCTTTCTTTCTGTATCTGTTGAAGACTGTTTTTTGGCAGATTATATGGTTAATTTTGGAGAAAATACCATGAGGTGGTGAGAAGAAGGTATATCCTTTTGTTTTAGGATAGAATGTTCTATAAATATCTGTTAAGTCCATTTGGTTCATGACTTCTCTTAATCTGTCTACGTCTCTGTTTAATTTCTGTTTCCATGATCTGTCCATTGATGAGAGTTAGGTGTTGAAATCTCCTACTATTATTGTGTGAGGTGCAATGTGTATTTTGAGCTTTAGTAATGTTTCTTTAATGTATGTAGGTACCCTTGTATTTGGAGCATAGATATTTAGGATTGAGAGTTCATCTTAGTGGATTTTTCCTTTGATGAATATGCAGTTTCCTTCTTTATCTTTATTGGTGACTTTTGGTTGAAAATCGATTTTATTCAATATTAGAGTGGCTACTCCAGCTTGCTTTTTCAGACCATTTGCTTGGAAAATTTTTTGCACACTTTTACTCTTAGGAGGTAGTGTCTGTCTTTGTCTCTGAGGTGTGTTTCCTGTAGGCAGCTGAATGCAGGGTCCTCATTATGTATCCACTTTGTTAATCAATGTCTTTTTATAGGGGAATTGAATCCGTTGATGTTGAGAGATATTAAGGAATAGCGATTGTTGCTTCCTGTTATCTTCATATTTGGAGGTGAGATTATGTTTGTGTGCTTCTCTTCTTTTTTTTTTGTTGCAAATAACACTAGTTTCTTGCTTTTTCTATGATGTAGCTTGCTTCCTTGTGTTGGGCTTTACCATTTATTATCTTCTGTAGGGCTGGATTTGTAGAATAATATTTTGTAAATTTGGTTTTGTCATGGAATATCTTGGTTTCTCCATCTATGTTAATTGAGAGTTTTGCTGGATACAGTAACCTGGGCTGGCATTTGTGTTCTCTTAGGGTCTGTATGACATCTGTCCAGGATCTTCTGGCTTTCATAGTCTCTGGTGAGAAGTCTGGTGTAATTCTGACAGGCCTTTATATGTTACTTGACCCTTTTCCCTTATTTCTTTTAATATTCTTTCCTTGTTTTATGTATTTGGTGTTTTGACTATCATGTGACGGGGGAGTTCCTTTTCTGGTCCAATCTATTTGGAGTTCTGTAGGCTTCTTCTATATTTATGGCCATCTCTCTCTTTTTGTTAGGGTAGTTTTCTTCTATGATTTTGTTGATGATATTTACTGGCCCTTTGAGTTGGGAGTCTTCACTCTCTTCTATATCTATTATCCTTAGGTTTAATCTTCTCATTGTGTCCTGAATTTCCTGTATGTTTTGGGCCAGTAGCTTTTTCAATTTTACATTATCATTGACAGTTGTGTTGATGATTTCTATGGAATCTTTTGCTCCTGTGATTCTCTCTCTATCTCTTGTATTCTGTTGGTAATGCTTATATCTATAGCTCCTTGTCTCTTCCTTTGGTTGTCTATATCCAGGGTTGTCTCCCTTTGTGCTTTCTTTATTGTTTCTATTTCCATTTTCAGTTCCTTCACCTGTTTGATTATGCTGTCTTATAATTCTTTCAGGGAGTTTTGTGTCTCCTCTCTAAGGGCTTCTACTTGTTTACTTGTGTTTTCCTGCATTTCTCTAAGGGAGTTCTTTATATCTTTCTTAAAGTCCTCCATCATCATGATAAAAAGTGATTTTAAATCTAGATCTTGCTTTTCTGGTGTGTTTGGATATTCAGTGTTTGCTTTGGTGGGAGAATTGGGCTTTGATGATGCCATATAGTCTTGGTTTCTTTTTTGGGAGCAGGGAGCTGTGGGCTGGGATCAGAGAGGTTCAGGCACCAGCTAGAAACTGGAAGTATCCGGTCTCAGAGGAATTTTGCCTTTGTGTGTCCTGCGTTTACCAGGCAGGTCACTTGGGGCAGAGAAGTAGGTCTTACCTCTGGTCTTGGGTCTGAACTCACTCCTTGGGGCTGGTTTCAGCTCTCTGTGAGAGCAGCAACCAAAAGGGCCTACCCCTACTTCTGGGTCCCTCTGTGCAGTGGGCCCAGATGGAGCCAGGCGTTTTCCTGAAGAGTCAGAAATGTGGGCAGAGAGTAGACTCCTCTGTTTTCCCAGGCGTGTCTGCCCCTCTGAAGGTCCAACTCTCCCTCCCACGGGATTTGGGTGTAGGGAGCTGTCTCCATCTCAGTCAATCTTAGTCTCAGCAGCACTGACACTATTTCTCATCTATCCCTGACTTTAAATATCAATTACATGTATGTGTTCATTCCATTTTCAACCATTCTTATTAGAATTAGAATTCTTTTAGAATTTGCACTTCTTTTTATCTCTATGTGTGTTTCTCTTCTAATCTGCATGTAATTGTTGAAGAATTGCATCAATAAATGAACAAGTAAATAAAGTAATCAAAAATGTTTCAGTGTTTACTTGATGTTAATATTCTGCTCTAATTCAGAATTTTATAACTATTATGAAGGACATTTTGTTACTTACAATTGAATGCAGATATGGGAAAACATATATCAGCATACTATCTTTCCCTGTAAGATTCTTGATATGAAAGTGTGTATATATTTTACACATTTTTAAATTTTTTGACTATTTGAAACACATTCTTCTGACTCATGAAGGTCCTGGGAGAGAAATAGATCAGGACAACACAATGGAACTAGCATAGGAAAACAAATAAGTAAACACGGCTATATTTTCATTCTCTTCATTTTGTTCTAGGCTTTTCTGAGAATAAGAGAGAATCAATGACTATTTGAATTATAAGAATAGAATGCAGAACTGGTGATTCGAAATAAAAATTTTCATAATAATCCACATATTTTGGAATTACAAGAAAATAATAGGAAATATTTTTCTTCCATATTAGAAAGACAGCTAGCTAATAGTACACTGTCATCTGCCCTAACTTATCCTCCTACCACACAGTGTATGCATTGTCCCGTAGAAAGAGAAAAAAATCTATTTGTACCAGGGTCTTCATTTTTAGCTAGATTGTCACAGTTGCTGCAAATTATTCAAATTGCTTTTTAAATATCTAGATCATAATTTGTAGGTAAGATGCACAACTGCCCATAATCCACCCATTAATTGATCTGGGCCCTGTCATTCTCTTTGCCTCTAGAGTCTCAATGACTGCATCTTGTAGTTCAGCTGAATGCTAAGGCTTGGCAGGAGTACTTTGAGAAGGTCACTTGGAGATTTAGTTCATAAAACCTACCCTCAGAGACATACTTCCCATCCTGATAAAATTTTTAATTTGCCTTTCTGACCAATTTAAAACTCTTTGAACTCTACTATGAACACCTTGGTACACATTCTGAATCATACAGAGAGGAGAAAGAAATAGAAAGAAACAGAGATAAAGACAGGGAGACAGACAGACAGACACACACACACAGAGAGAGAAAGAGAGAGAGACAGACAGACAGACATAAACACATACAGAGAGACAGAGACAGAGACAGAGAGATGGAAAGGATATAGAGTGTACAATCTAAGAATCAATATTAGTGCTTAAGATTGAAATCAAAGAACCTCTGCTTTCCTTTATAAACTATCGAGGAAATCAATACTATGTGACAAGTTGTAAACAAAAAACAACCACACCTTGTAAATTCATTACTCTTCAATAGGTTCTGATGTGTAGAATGACACAAATGTGTCCATCTGTGTTTCTGACAGCATGCTCATGATAAAAGCAAATGGGTATACTCCCTTTCCATATTAAAAGCTAAGAAACGTAATTTTGTAGAAGCAGAAAGTATAAATCTTGCCTCAAGAGGGTAGAACATGTGTGGGTAGCAGTCTATATTGAATTTGAATAACATGTATCAAAAAACAATTACATAAAACTATTCAACTCTGATATACTACCACATAAAACTGTGACTGTAGTTTATGAAAATCTTTAATATTTTTTGTAGAGAGAATAGTTTATCACTACCAAAATAAAGAAATAGTAAACTTTTAAGGAGAGAGGAATGGTAATTGACATGCCTTAGTTTTGTAATTAACCTTCACACATGTGTCTTTGATTAATAAAGTATGGCTGAAAATATGCACAGGTATGGAATAATAAAGTTTTGTTTTTAAAAAGTAAAGCAAATACAAACAAAAAATATCCATATTTCTTGGGAAGTCTGTGAAAGTTTTCCTTCATGATTCAGACTTGGATCAGTGCACTGAGTAAAGAAGGTGGCCTTCACCAATCTGAGTGGACTTCACTCAGTTCATTGACTATCTGAGTAGGGCAAAAAGGCGAAGACAAAGAAAATTCCCTTGTGAGTTAATCCATCTTCTCTTGCCCTCAGGCATCACTGAGCATGGTTCTGAGAATTTGGACTACAACACAGTGTTACATCAGCTTCTCCACCATTTCTCAAGGCTTCAGTTTCAGTTACACCATCAGATCTCTCACTTCTCAGTCCACTGGACTCAGCAAATTGCTAATCACTGATTTTTCTGGTTCTTTAGTTCACAGACAGACAGTATATCATGGAGTTCCTCAATTGCTGTAACCACATGACCCAGTTCCTGAAATTGGTTTTCTTTCTTGTTTAGTTTTCAAATCAGACTTAGGATTTCTTGAATTGTCATGCTAATAACAGTTCTCCATTTAATTAGATTCAATATTTGTGATTGTTTTTCTATATTCAGTAAACAACTATTTGTGGGTTACAGTGTAAAACATTTAAAAATATGTGTAACATATTACCTTGGAATTTTCTATGCAATAACCTGCAAGAATTAAATAATTAAGCAATTCTAAATTTGATACTCAAAAATATTTTGAGATAAAATCAGGAATAGAACAACTTACACTGATTATCTTCACTGCTGCACAATGTGTTCTAAAAGAAAGATAAGCTCAGGGATTTGAGAACTTAGGTCCAGAGTTTTATTCATAGTTAACAGCTTCTAACTGGTGGAGAGAGCTTAGGACACTAACTGTTAGAAATAAAACAGAAAACTTAGGTATGCTGCAAGTTTGACTCCCTGATCCATAGGCTATATACTGCTGAACTGGTAAGGAAAAAGTCCTCTAAAATGAGATTGAAAAGTGTGGAAAGACCTTCATGAGGCTGAGGTTACTGAGTTCTTCCTCGCTGAGTTGTGTTTTCAAGCAGAAAATTCTCTCCAATCTTGTTTAGAAATTGTCTCACCAGCAGCAATGGATGTGAACTCCTCTTCTCATCAGAAGTGAGCTCCTTACTCTTCTAGTTAGAAAAGGCAACCTTTACACTATAGTGGCTTAGGCTTTACAATGCTATACAAAATGAAATTCATTTCCGGGCAAACTATGACTGTCTCCAAATGACAGCTTTTACCCTCCTTAGAAGAAACATCAATACCTTTTGGGTTCTAACCTCATAACAAGATTAATACCTTGTATATACCTGAATATAAGAGAAGAACCTAGGAAATATGTGGGTAGTAGTATTAACAGAAGGGATGGAGGCACAGCTCCATGCTACCACTAGCAACAGCCTGTGGAATCCCATTCTCTTGGATGGACCTATTCTCTATCAGAACCAAGATTCTTGACTTCACTGCAGAGGGGTAACTACAAAACTTGAGGGAAGGGGAATCCAAAGACAAGTTATAATACAGGAACATTTATATCAAAGATAGATATTTTCATGAAATATATTTTGATTATGGTTTCCCCTCCCTCACCTTTCCAACTGCTCCCCAATTTCCACCCTTTCTTCTCTCTCTCTCTCTCTCTCTCTCTCTCTCACATAAAAATATCTAAACTATTAATATGACAAGCAAAACAACAAATCCAGATAAGCAATGGAAGAACAAAACAAAAAGAGCCAAACACACACACACACACACACACACACACACACACACACACACACACACACACGAAACAAAGAAAAGGACTCAAAGACACACATGCAAAAATAAAATGCAAAAATAAAAAATCAGAAAATATAATACATCTGCAAAGGGCGATAAAAAATGGCATGGCATGAGGGTTAAAAAATCAAGATTTCAGGAGTGAAAGGATACATTAAAATATAGAAATGAGCTTCTTGGTGGGGACTTGAATCTCATTGTTTTTGTTGCTGTTGTTTTTGTTTTGATTCTTTTACAGTGGCTGTATATAAGCCTCAGGTTTTCTAAGTTAACATTGTCTAATTGGAACCTACAACAATGTCTGAAAGTTAACATTTTTTTTCCTGAAGCAAAGTGTTAAGACTATTCATGATGAAAATTTCTTCCATGTAAGAGGAGTGAGTACTAATAAACTGAAGTTCCAGATGATCTGAGCTTTGAACAAGTACAGCTGCTTTGCTTGTCTTCTGCATTCTTATTTGAGATGTCTCTAGAAAAATATGTACTGTGTCTGAAAATTTTCCTTTACAAATGGAGTCTAAATTTTCCTGATTCTTTCAGGCAGAAAAGTAAACCAGATCCTTCCCTTTCTTTTCTGTGTCAGTAAAAGCACCTGGAAATGCTTAAAGGAACATCTGAATTGTCTCCATTATGATTACTGTTTTCATTGTATTTATCTACTGTATGAATTTATGTATTGTATCAGGTTATTTTTATACAAATATGCATTTTATGTTGAGCATACCCCCCATACACCATTTCCATCACTAATATCATCACCCTTGTGGGCTTATTAATTAGAGATCCTGCACCAATTATTCATCTTGCAGAATTAAAGAAAGTTCTAAAAGTTTGTTTGGCTAACTGAAACAAATCAAAGATTGCTCACTATGAGCAGGCTGAAACCGTCCAGTGTTCTTTGTGAAAGAAAACATTCAAAGACTGAAGTAGATTAGATTGTTAAAGAGAGGCGCTCATTTAAAAACTCGGATTGACGCAGTGGTTAAGAGTACTTGTGTGCTCCTAGCTCTTAATTCAGTGCTTCATAACTGTCCATAACTGGTATTCCAAGAAACATGACAGTCTCTTCTCAAGTCCACAGGTACCAGGAGCATACATTCTGTACATAGTTACATACATGTAGACCAAACTTGTGTACAAAATGTCAATCTGAAATATGGAAAACCTGTTTACCCACTATGTGGTGGTCCATTAAAAAGGCACCTATCATCAATATTTTACAGTAAAATTCAGGAGGTAAACACAAACGTTTTTGAAGAGTTTTCCCTATACATCAGGTCTAACAGTGAAAACCATGGTCAATAAATTGGAAAACTTAAGTCCAGTGGAAGAATCGAACACCAGAGTGGCAGCATCTTAAAGCAACCCCGGGGGCAAGGTAAGAGTAATTCGTGATAATGGGCAACAGGATCACAGGACCAATATACTCTTCTGGCCTACACAAATGCATGCCATTAACAAGTAGGTCATTGTATTCTTAGAAGTAAAGTCAATGGGAGTCCTACTAAATCCTTACCTGATCTATTGAAGAAAAGCTCTGTGACCAATGGACAGAATTCTAATGTTAATGGTAAATTCAGGGAAGACAGACATTTCAACTTCACAGCTTTAGCCAATTCACACACACAGATCCCACTGAATGAAATGGGTAGTAGCCACAAGGACCTATGGACATTGCTGAAAATGTATGTTGTTTATCTTTGTATTAAATTTCTCAAAAAAAAGTCCTGTGACCTTTAGCAAGTCAACTTGCATTGTGAAGGGGAAAAGATAAGCCATTACTGGATACTGGCAACAAATTAGCATTGATTCCAAGAGATTCAAAATATTCCTAAAGGTCTTCCTCTAGAGAAAGTGCTTAGGTAGAATAAAAGATCAATGGAATGTTAGTGCAATTCCATTCATGGTGGGTTAAGTTTTCCCTAACCTTATCCTGTGGATATGTTCCCCAGCTCCAGAATGAATCATTGAAGGAGATGTATTTAGCAGCTGACAGAATCTTCATATTGATTCCATAACCTGTAGAGTGAGTGCTGTTCTGACAGAAGAGGCAATACAAAAGCAATTAGACTGCCTCAATCACAGAAAATAATAAATCAAAAGCAATACTAAAGTCCTGAAGGGATTGTTGAGAGGTGTGCCATCAGAAATGACTTGGAAGATGTATCAGTGACAATTCCCAGTAGAGCCTCTTTCAACATCCTTTGCCCTATCCAGAAACAGATGAATATCGGGGAATCAAAGTACATTAGGAACTGAGTGGTGATTCTACCTGCAGCTGTTTCATCAGATGTGTTTCACTTGGTCGAGCAAACTAGCATATCCCCTGGTATCTGCTAGGCTGCTACTGATCTGGAGAAATTCCCTTACATGCCCACCAAAAGTATATTCCCCTTCACCTGGTCAGCCTATAAGTATATCTCACTATTCTTTTCATAGGTATATCAACTTGCTAATTTTTGCCATAATTTATTTCACAGGGACTAGCTCATTATAGGAATAACATTTGGTTAACTGGACCTGGCAAGCAAGATACAGCAACTACTTCAGATATTCCAAATGATGTTATAGCCAATAAGATACCAACCTAAAATTCAGGGTCTTCTGTTTTACATGTGATTCTGTACCAGCCACAGAGCTTTGCCTTGGTCCAGACTCCCTGAAAACTAGACTTTGCAAGTGATCTAGAGAAACCTAAATGAGGCACAGAGTCAATGGCCCTATGGCTGGTTCTTGATTGTGTGGTTCTCCTGATGCATGGACATCTATTTATCTAAGAGATGATGTATCTTGTATGTCTCTGCCACTTAGAACTCACCAAAGGCAGATGAAAATGAAGTGGATAATATGTTCTGTTTAGACTTCATCGGTCAGCTGTTTTAAGCCTCCCTGTTATTGCCCAGTAGAATAGAGGACAAAAGGTCCATGGCAGCCATGACAGAAGGTCCACACATATGGAGCAACATGGACTTCAAGTCCTGATAGTGAATTTGACTACACTTCTGATTGCCCAATCTGTCAGCAGTAGAGACCACACCGATCCTCAATATGTCACAGTCCCTGGAGTGATTATCCAGCTTGCTTGTGGGCACATTGTTTATACTAGATCACTTCCATCATTGAGGGGTAGCATTTTGTCTTTACCAGAGTAGATAACTGTGATGTGTATAGATTTGCTCTCTCTACACACAATGCTCCTGTCCAAAGTAAAATATCTGTGGACTTACAAAGTCCTTTGTTCAACATTGCAGTATCCCCAATAGCATTGGTTCTGAAAAGTGAACTCATATCACAAATAAAGTAAGGGAGCATGGACCCTTATTCATGGGATTTATTCTCCCTAACCATTGAGTATAACATCTGGAATCAGTTAGCATTATGAATACTAGAAAGTCATCTTGAAGACTCAATTACTGTGAATGTTCATAGCAATCTCTTTCAAGAATTGGATTGTGATCTCCAAACAATGGTTTACAGCTATACAGCAGACCACAACACATGCTACTGTTACTTGACAGCCAGGATCCCCACATTCTGTAATCAACAGGTGTGTATGAGAGTGTCACTATTCATCACACACTTTACTGGTCCACCAGCATTCTTTCTCCTTTCTTTAATGTGTGATGCTCTGCAGACCTGCAGTTCTTTCTCCAAGTGAATAAATATTGCTTCATAAAAGATTTAACAATAATGTCACTAAATGAAGTTAGACTCTCCTATTCCTTTTGGCCCTCATGTTCTTGAGTCAGCAGTACTGAAAAGGAAAGAGTTAGCTGGCATAACTGATCTGAAGATGAAAAGCAATTGGACAACTATTTCACAGCCATTAACAAGAGGACATATGCTTAGAATTCATGATCCCCTTCAGCTCTTATCTTAGGCTTAGATTCTATGGAATGGAACAGCCCAATTAATGAGTAGTATGAATGGCCTAGACCATTCAGCTATGAAAATTAGATTCCTTCAGCAAATCAAAAGTACTCAATGTGTATGTGTAAAACAAAGAGTCAAAACTTGGAGGGTAGAGATGGTGGTTATGAGAGGAGTTAGGGGAATAGTTCTCAACCTGCAGACCTTTGGGAATTGAATAACCTTTTCACAGGGGTTATATATATATATATATATATATATATATATATACATACATATATATATGCATATGAGATATTTAATTATGATTCATATCTGAAGCAAAATTACAGTTATAAAGTAGCAAAAATAATTTATGGTTGGGGTCTGAACAATATGAGGAACTGTATTAAAGAGTCGTAGCAGTAGGAAGGTTGAGAACCTCTAAGTTAGGGAAATGGAAATGTACTTGAAATACATTGTATGAGGATTTCAAAGAATAAATAAAAATATTGTTGTAAAATGGAAACAAATGGAATACTTATGTCATGTACTTATTGATGGAAAAAATAGAGTATATACTAGACAGAGAAAGTTATAAAGAATAACTCTGACCACATGGAACTAGATTATCATTTAATTATCATCAAAATTTTCTCATTTAGATTACCGTTAACATATGTCTATGTTTACATGAATCCTAAAATGTCTCTCTGAATCTATGAATCTATTAAACAAATATATATTTTTAAAATTGCAATAATATGATGTTATAGAGCATATAGAGTGTCTTCCTGGTCATCTTTTCTAAATAATACATCATATGTATTATTATTTTATGATTAGTATAGCATTTATATTGTATTAACAATAAGGGCCTACAAGGAGTATGAGTATTAAAGAGTATAAAAGGACACATATAGGCAGCATGCTAATACAACATCATTTAGTATAATGGACATCCCTTGCTTTTTGTATCTATAAGATCTCAGTAGATAAAACCCCTCAGATATTGAAAAATACTGTATTGAACTAATATCTCAGCTTTATGCTCTCTTGTTAACTTGTCATGGTGCTTTACTTCAGTACTTAGTTTATTAGTTTTGCATCATAAATTTAAGATTAGGCTGTATCAGGAAAAGAGTATAATATTTAAGGACATATGTATTCTAAGAAAATATTTGTGTACTATATATATGATATATATAGATATATAGATATATATGTGGATATAACATCTATATAATATGTATAAAATAGTCATACCATGTTAGATATACTTTTATCATGTTTGCTTGCTCTTTGGAGACTAAATTAGTGTAAGAATATGCATATATATGTACGTTAGTAGAATGTGTGGTGGTCAATTTTATAGAGTGGTCGAAATGCCTAAGGATTTCAAATAACCTTAGTAAAGGTTAGTATTATGTTCCAGTACCATGAGCAAAAGCAAGTTTGTGAGGAAAAGGTTTATTTGGACAATGCTTTTTAATCATTCTTCATCTCTGGAAAAAGACAATAACTACTCAAAGAGGGCAAGAACCTGGAGGCATGAGTCACTACAGAGGCAATGGACGAGTATTGTTTATTACATACTCAGCCTTCTTCTTAGAGAATCAAGAACCACCAGCCCAGGGATAGTACCACCCACAAAAGTGTCAGCACTACCACATAAATAGCTTACAAAATTGCTCCAGAGGCTGACCAACAATCTATGCGTTTTTTTTTAAATTGAGATTCCCTCCACTCTGATGATTCTATCTTGTCTTGAGTTGACATAAAACTAGCCTTATATACAAGAAGAAACTTGAAGACATTTTAGAGATATCAGAATTTTAATTAGCAGTGAGAAAGTGATCCAACAATGTGAGCCAGGAAAATCTAACTTACTTTGAACAATGATTACAGGGAGTCTTCGAACCTAGAGTTCTTTCTTCTGCGTCTTCCCCTTCTCTGTCTTCTACTCGCTCCTGACCCCCAATTCTGCTCTCTAGCTGGGAAAGTCATATTAATTTGCCCTTGACCTAAGAGGTCCTGATTTGGAGGTCTTAAAACTATGGGGTTTGATTTCCTATAGGTATCAGGCTATATACGCAGATTGACCACACCATCTTTTTTTTTCTAGTTTTTATGTGTGGACAATTTCAGAACATTTTATCTTCATAGCTATATGATGCAATGTCCATAAGAATCTCCTCATAGGTCCACATGATATACATTTGTGTGTATCTTCCTACTTTTGCTTCTTTTGAGTTAATAAAACTTAGTTCACTCTGAAGTCACTTGAATAATGGGATTGATATGGAAGGGATGCAGACATTTTCTGTATAGTGACCTAATGGAGAGTGTGTACTAGAAGTACATGGAGATAAATATGAGTTCACATTTATAGGAGTTAGGACAGTGAAGCCCTGTGGAATGGCTGTATTTTGGAATGGAAGAGAACAGTTCATTAACATGTCCAGGTGCCTACTGTTATATTCTGTCCCTTAAGCATGACAGAAAAAATGCATCCTTGAGATTCCCAACAATATAGTTGCCTGAACAAGACAACCATAATGACAACCAGTTGGCATGTCAAAGTGGAAAGGGAGAATTCTATATGGTTCCATACATAGTTAAAGTACCACAGTTAGTCAATAGCTACTAAAGAGATAGGTAATTAATACTCACCAAGGATAAGCATAAACTATACAATCTCAAGTAATTGGCCATATTTATATGTACATAAGTAGTTTAAATGGATTCAGAAACCATGAGTTTGTAAAGGGGACACAGGATGAGTTGGATGACAGAAGAGAAAGAGGGAGTAATATAGACACATCAAATCAATAGATACCCCAAAATCAAGTTCTAAAATAACATAAATAATAAAAATATGTCATGAACATTAAGAAATTCTTAAGAGTTTTTAAATTCAATACAAAAGGATAGAATGGTAATATTATATGATTATTTTTAGTAAAACATTGAGATTCTTGGAGAAAATACTGGCACAGGAATCAATTAGTCACATAAAATAATGATTTCTTCTTTGAGTTGCTTCTAGATGTTATAATCTCCCCACCTCCTTTCCTAAAGAATTCTCTGAGTGCTGGGGATAGTAATTTGATGGTGGTATCCCATTTAGAATAGAGTTTTCTAGATGTGTCACTGTCTGCATATTGTCCAATTGTAGATTTGGATATTTATTCCCATAGTCTGCAAAAGAAACTTCTCTCAATGTAGCAAGACACTGCTGTAGCAATAGGATATATTATTAGGAGTCATATTATTGCTACTACCCTTTTGTAGAATACTAGTATTTGTTTTCTCCTCAGCTCCACAGCCTACCTCATCTCAGGTACTTGATCATCTGAGCAGTGTTTGACATGGTTCCAGCCAGTCCTATTTCTTACTTTATGTATTTCCACATTGTATTGTTTGCTTACAGACAATGGTTAAGAAATAGAATTTTCTCTCTCTTCTCCTCTGTCCTGAAACGTCTTAGGTAAATCTATTTGTTAACATAACATAGTATAGACCATCTACTCATGGCAGATCAACACATTGAATTCTTAATTGGTCAATATATATCATTTTTATAATCACTAGATATAATTCTGTTAGAAAAAGATGCCTTTGAATGGAAAAGAGTGAATGTTCCCAAGTGTCCTTGAAGTTATTAACTGTCATAAAAGTACCACTGAAGTTGATTTTCTTAAAAACAAATGTAATATTGGTAATACAAGAAGCTGATGTGGCTGAAGAGGTAACTAGTAGATATGAATTCCCTCTGTTCTTTGGAAGGACCTGAGTTTGAACCTCAGCACCTACATTAGACTGCTCACCACATCCCAGGTCCATGGGATGGCATCCTCTTTGTTATCTCAGATGAGCAAAGAGAGTAGTGAGCATGCTGGCTGGATACGTTCTCCAGAGGATGTCTCAATTTTGAGAGGCATTGGAGCCAGTTTTATTTTATTTTTCTTAAAGGTTTTTCTCTGTTATCAAAAGTAGGTTCTCATACAATGTATACAATATATTTGATTACAGTTTTCCATCCTTTGGTTCCTTCCCACCTCTTCTTCTATCCACTCTCTTTCTACCTTTAGTTAGAAGAGAAAAGGCTTCTAAAAGATAACAGTGACACATACAATAAAATATAGTAAGATACAGTTTTTAAATTTTTACTATTCCATTTTAATTTTTAAGATTAGGTTTCAAAGTAATAAATGTCTAAATGGAATTTCATAGATACCCTGTTTGGGTTATTTTTTGCCTCCACCTGACTCCTTTATTATTGCTCTACAAGCACTCTCCTCACTGAATGCTTTGGCATGCCCCAAGTATTTCTCCTTCCATGTTATCATTTCACAAACCAATCTTTTGAAGTTGGCCACTTCCTTCAAGTCCCAAGGGTCTTTTTTTTAGTTTATCAACCTTTAATTAAATATATACTAAACTGAGGCTGTGATCGACATATATAGCATTTGTTCTCTGGTCCTTGGTTTCTATAAATAAAATATTTTCCAATTCTATCCATTTAGTTGCAAATTTAATAATTTCATTTTCTTTACAGTTGAATAAAATTCCATGATATATATTCATTATCATTATCTATAGTGTATACACATTTAGTAACTCAGCATTCAAGTACTTCTTTGTCTCAGAGAGAATATTCTTTCCTATTTGGATTAATGGTGGGAGAAAACTTACCTCTCGAATCCATTATGCTATAACCATGCAAACATGATATTTCTAGAAATAATATTTTCTACCAAGTATAAGTAGAGCACAGGGTTTAAAATTTTGTATATTCCTTATCTGCATAAAGTATTCATATGCTCCTTCTCTAAAGACAAGGGCAATGTAATATTAAACTGGTGGTGCACTCTCTGAGATTCCCAAGGGTCCAGGTTAGTTGACTCTGTTTATCTTCCTGTGAAGTTCCTATCCCCTCTAGGACCCCAAATCCTTCCTCCTATTCTTCCATATGATTCTTCAAGCTCCATCCACTGTTTGGCTTTGGGTGTCTGCATCTGTGTGCGTCAGCTGCTAGGGGGAGCCTTTCAGAGGACGGCCATGCTAGACTCAAAAAGAAGCCTCTTAAGGACATGGGTGTAGAAAAATGGGCAAGAGAGAAGCTTTCTAAGAGATAAAATGGGAGTCAACTTATATGTATTTAATAAATATATACATATTTAACAGTTTAACAAGGGAAAAATCTAATTTTAAGGAATCTAATGATGTTAGTGATTTTATAAAGACAATATTGAGCGTTCAATGAAAAGTATAGGAGATAATTACCTGGTATAGTATTGAGTTCTAACATCATTCTCTCATCATCCTCTAATTTGCCTAGTTTGAAAGTAAATTAAAATTTTATTCTAAAATGTACTAAATATCCATTTATATACACAGATATTAACATGCATACAAGTATACACAAACACTAATAAAACTAGAAACTTGAAGTTAGTATAGAAGCAATAAAATTAACCTATACATCCAACCCAGAATGATACCATAATATCACTGTAATAATAATATTACCATATATCTTTTTGATAGTAGTAATGCTTTATAGTATTACATTTTCTGTTTTTAAATTTACTATTCAAAGAATATCTGTAGCCTTGATATATCTTAAAGATAATACAAATCTATTGCTAAACAAATTTCTTGATATGTTGATGTATGTATTAAATATAATGGTATTGTCTCTGCTCTATACTCATAATTATAGACTTGACATAATCCTCCTCATAATATAGACAGCAATTAACTGATACATGCCTGATTCAAATGCACTGGTAGTTATTGAACAGAGAGAATTAATTTAAGTAACTCCATTCCAAGATATTGCAGCCTACAGCAGGCACTGCTCTCTAGATATATATGTCAAGGAGACACAGGGAGTTAGAATGAAAGCAGTACATCGTGAACGGGATGCAGAGTATGTCCAGAATTGAGCAGTCAAAGGCACATGCATGTCAGTGTATTTTATAGTCAGGGATCAAGACAAGCACATAATTAAAATGAAGATCAAGAGGGGTAGCTGTGGGAGTCTAGTGTCCTGACTGGGTGATGATTTACTAACTTAATTATTTCAGGTTCTTCCAAGGAAAACGAGAGTGTCTGTGCTCTAATAGATGTTGTTCTCACATATGCCACTGGGTATTAGTTGACATACACAAATAATTATATCTTATTCAGTTTAAAAATATGTCAAGACCTAGGATGGCAGGTTAGAGTCAATGCCTTTGATTCTCTTAGCTTAATTATAAATTTACATAAAATGCTTTTCTTGTGCATTCTTCAGGTCTGACAGTCAGATAGCCAAGCTTGCTACTCTGAGAAAAGAGGGCTACAGTAAGATATAAAAGAAGGGATAGGGGTAATTGGGGAAGGCATTTGTAAGGATGGGAATGGGAGGAGAAAAGGGAGGGGGTTGTTTGGGATGCAACATGAATAAAAATGAATTATTGAGAAGAAAAAGAAATATGCAAGATATTTGAGATGGAAACACTTGAATTTGTAGAACTCTATTGTTTTATTATTAGAAACAAAGAATACCACAATCACATACTGAATAAAATGATTAAATGCTCTACTTTTGATCAGAGAAAATACTACAATGACGAAAGTCTATGAGCAAATTCATAAGAACGTCATCATGCTCTTCAGGCAGTAAATACAGTAAACTTGCTTCAAGCTTACAGTATTTACATACACGGGCAATCCCATCTAATTATGAAAATTAATGAAAGTGGAAAAGTCAAAGATTTCTTAGCAAAATTAATGTCTACCAAAACAAGAAATTTACAGTCTTTTATTATCTCATTTTACCAATTAATTCTCTACTTCTGTTTAGAAACAGTCTGCCATGGCTTCATTTCTTCTGTGCATCTGCATCCAGCTCCCATTGGACAAATACCGTGTGAAATTGGGAACATTTCATTTGTCATTATATAATGGACACAACAATGTCAAGAAACGATCAGATGTTCAGCTAAGGCAACTTGCCATTTAACAGCCCGCATGGCACTTCTAATCTATTCTTACTTTAAATTCTAGTTGAGTTTACAGTGCCCTTTCCTGTTGTCTTAGTTGGCAGAAGGGTTCTTAATGCCAAACCTTTAAAGGTAAGAAACCTACTATGAACACAGTGGAGCATGTGACCTTGTTAGTTGTTGGAGCATCTTTTGGGTACGTGACCAGGAGTGGTATAGCTGGGTCCTCAGGCAGTTCAATGTCCAGTTTTCTGAGGATCCTCCAGACTGATTTCCAGAATGGTTGTACCAGTCTGCAATCCCACCAACAATGGAGGAGTGTTCCTCTTTCTCCACATCCTCGCCAGCATCTGCTGTCACCTGAGGTTTTTATCTTAGTCATTCTGACTGGTGTGAGGTATGAGGTAGGGGAATGACAGGGCAGGGAAGCAGGAAGGGGTGGGAGTATGGGTTCAGAAACCCCCTCATAGAAGAAGGGGGAGGGGTATAGGATATGAGATTTATGGAAAGGAAACCGGAAAAGGGATAACATTTGACATGTAAATGGGGTGTTTTAAAAATACCCAATTTTTAAAGTAAGAAAAATATAGGTAAGAAACCTCTTTACCCTTATCTTTGTGTTCTTTGTTTTCTACACTTGATCTTAGCCAAAAGGCCGAGAAGCGATGTTCTTTGTTTTCTAAAAACACATTTTATCATGTAATACATTTTATCATAGCATTAGCTGTATCATTTAATATACTTAACAGTCAGAAAACTAATTGATTTGTCATGTTAAATATCCCACTGGCATTTTGGAACTTATAAAAGAACACAATCTCAGTATTAAAGTATTTGAGAAACACAAATGGGCAGGCTGACTTTCTTGGCCTGTCTCGTGATTCCAGTTTTGTTTCTTATCCGCTTGATAATCCTGAACCATATTCACACTGCATTCCTCCTTGTAACCATAGGAACAGTTTCCTCTGCAATTCCTTGAAGTAGAAGAATAGCTGGTGCCTGAAGACATCTACGAGGAAATATATGAACATAATTACAAACCTAATTATTATATATGATACCTAACATTGTATGTTCGATGTTAATGCCCCGTGTGCCTGAGTGAAAGATGGGATTCATGACCTTTCCTCCAAGGATGATGCTGATGGATGATATGGGAAGAAAGTTCACGAGGTTTGGGGAGAAGAAAACTAATGAAGGCAATAAAGCCTTTTAATTTTACTCATGATGGAGCTTGTGAATGAAAGCTTTTTAACAAACCCTATCTCCTGGTCTCTCAAATATATATGCTGTTGAGTGGAATCTCACCGAATGATTGTTGCTTCTGTAACCTGGCATTACATCTTCGAACCACTTTAAACTATGCTTTTGATGTGACATCACTCACTTTCCAGGTAATATGATAAGCTATTTGATCTATAAATATTTTGTCTGTTATTATGTAATTTAACTATTAAAATTAAGTTTTAATAATTCAGAGTACTTTCCTCATATGTGCATTTATTCTGTGGGTTAAAATGTAATGTTTTCTCCAAATAAAACCCCACAATTAAGTGATAATGAACATTGTAGCCTTAGAGAAATTTATATTTAATAAAATTATATCACAATAAAATTTTTATTACTTTTTATTTAATCGAGATTCATGCATTACATTCTTCATTGATGCATCTACCTAAGGGATCAAGAAGTAGTTTTATAGAATTTTATAGCATTGTTTAATTGGTGTAATATAAATTCATCATTCATAAATTAAAAATTGTGAAATGTATAATAATTTGATGAATATCACATGCAATATTTATATTACAACAACATAAGAATCACTACTCCATAAATTGAGTTTGCCTCATGTTCAATTAAATAGTAAATGAAGGTAAATGTTTTTAAATGGAATTATAAGGTAAATGATCATATTTAATTGAATAAAATTGTATAATATTTTTAATAAGGGAGGCAAAGTTTACAACAGAGGCAGAAGGAACACCCATTCAGAGCCTGCCCCACATGTGGCCCACACATATACAGCCACCCAATTAGATAAGATGGATGAAGCAAAGAAGTGCAGGCAGACAGGAGCTGGATGTAGATCTCTCCTGAGAGACACAGCCAGAATACAGCAAATACATAGGCGAATGCCAGCAGCAAACCACTGAACTGAGAACCGGACCCCCGTTGAAGGAATCAGAGAAAGGACTGAAAGAGCTTGAAGGGGCTCGAGACCCCATATGAACAACAATGCCAACCAACCAGAGCTTCCAGGGACTAAGCCACTACCCAAAGACTATACATGGACTGACCCTGGACTCTAACCTCATAGGTAGCAATGAACAGCCTAGTAAGAGCACCAGTGGAAGGGGAAGCCCTTGGTCCTGCCAAGACTGAACCCCCAGTGAACGTGATTGTTGGGGGGAGGGCGGTAAAGGGGGGAGGATGGGGAGGGGAACACCCATATAGAAGGGGAGAGGGAAGGATGAGGGGGATGTTTGCTAGGAAACCGGGAAGGGGAATAACAATCGAAATGTAAATAAATACTCAAGTTAATAAAGATTTAAAAAAATTAAAAAAAAAAAAGAGTTTCCTGTGTTGACAGTTGATCTCTTGTGTCCTTATGGATAGCTATCTGTTTTACCACAGATTCTGCAACAAGGAAACATTAACTTTATGCTGCCTACCATGTGTTAAAATTTTGTAGTTTTGTTTGTGGTTATATTTTTGTCGTTTAGATCTGAACTGTCTTCAAAAATGCCTGGAGCTCAATTCTTGCTCCTCAGTTAGTGGCACTATTTTAATGTAGTATAAATACATTAGAAATGAGAACTAGTTGGAGCAATAGGTTACAGAAGACATGCTTTTGAAGGAGCATGTATCTTCTATTTCCTCTGTCTTTCCCCTTATCCATCATGATGTGACCAGGTTTGCAGAATCATGGGCTTCCAGATGCTAATTCTCCACCTTAACTTAGGCCCAATGCAATAGAGCTGAGTGGGCATGGAATGACTATAGGACATTATGAGGCAACATAAATGTTTTCTTTGATTATGTTCATTACATTCAACATTCTATGGCATCAAGGGAAAGAAGCACAATTGCACTATTGTTTGTGGCTTAACCTGCCAACCCATGTTAAATACCAGACCCATTATTTTGTTTAATTACTAAGCTTCAGATGGCCCTCTATGAGACCGTGAAGCGCCACACTCATCACAAGATCATGTGACTCCAAAAGAAACACCTTACAGAGATTCCACCACAGACATAGCTACGACACTGGCTCTCCTGGTCTGCAGATTTCTGAGCAGGTAATTGGGTGAGGGTGGTGCTTCTAATTACAGCAGAAACCTACTTCGCATACTGCGTCCAGATGTTAAACAAGATGAAGGCTGACTCAAATGGAGGATGAGGAGGAGGGAAAGAGACATCAATGTAAATGGATTTCTTTTTATCTACTAGCATGTATGTATCCATCACTAAACCCCACTACCCTAATCTTAAACCAATTCTCCATCTCAAAAGTTATTCACACTAAGAATGACTTTCTAAGTACGATCATCTAGAATTCCCAGGAAACTGAAGACAAGTCTGATTTGAGCAACTGATTCTTTTTTTTTTTTTTTTATTAACTTGAGTATTTCTTATATACATTTCGAGTGTTATTCCCTTTCCCGGTTTCTGGGCAAACATCCCCCTCCCCTTCGTTATCAGTATTCCCCTCCCCATCCTCCCCCCATTGCCACCCTCCCCCCAACAATCACGTTCACTGGGGGTTCAGTCTTAGCAGGACCCAGGGCTTCCCCTTCCACTGGTGCTCTTACTAGGATATTCATTGCTACCTATGAGGTCAGAGTCCAGGGTCAGTCCATGTATAGTCTTTAGGTAGTGGCTTAGTCCCTGGAAGCTCTGGTTGCTTGGCATTGTTGTACATATGGGGTCTCGAGCCCCTTCAAGCTCTTCCAGTTCTTTCTCTGATTCCTTCAACGGGGGTCCTATTCTCAGTTCAGTGGTTTGCTGCTGGCATTCGCCTATGTATTGAGCAACTGATTCTTTAAATATATTTAGACTTAAAATACAACAGGGCTCAATTATATTTAGCAAATCAAATTCCATCTGCTCCTCAGAAGTTCTCAAGTCAATTAATAAAGAAGTTACTTCCACAATGTACTCTGTTGTCATTTAACATTAATTTTGTTATAATAAAAGTTTTTTACCATAATTTAGAGTTTAAACACTATAACTTTAACAAAATTTTATATTGTTGGCACCGTCTTAGGAATTGAATTGTATTTATACATATTGAAATATGAGAGCTAGAATTATCCATTGATTTCTAAGATTGGTTTTCAGAGAGTTCATAAATGACAAATTCAAGTTTCATGAAAAAGGGTGATCTAGAAAGAAGAAATAAAAATAGCCCATGGGACTAGGTGGGAATGACATCTTTATGTCATTGTCCTCGCTACAAGTACCTACCTTTCACAAAATTTAACCCACAAAAGCTCCTGTCTAGAGGAAATGCAGGGACAAGGGGTGGACCGCCTCACATTAGTTTTTCACATTGAAATATAGTGAGATAATTTAAATTCTGAGCTTTTAGGTTGGTATAAATTTGCATAGCACAATTAATCCCATAAGATCTTAGTTACTTATGTGACTGTAATCTATTTGAAAACTACAGCAACTATGTCAGAATATCTGAATTTTAAAGAATAAGGAATTTATGGGGAATGGAGAATCCATATTCTACAAGGAAATGAACCCTGACAAATCGACTATGTTATGAGGAATAACCCCACACCCATGAACACATGAACAGCACTGGTTGTCATCAGTGGATCGTGAAAACTGAACCTGAGGAAGAATTGTGTAGTAGAAGGAGATATAAGGGAATTGTGAAATCTATATGATAAAAATACATTGTATACATATATGAATTTATTTTAAATGATGAAAATGTAAATGGCTTAAAATAGGCATGGCAGAAAATGTCTATGATTTTTTTCCATTTTTTATTGGTTATTTTATTTACATTTCAAATGTTGTCCCTGCTCCCAGTCCTCCCCCTCAAGAAAACACCGCATTCTACCTTCCCTCTGCTTCCAGGAGGGTCATCAAGCCTTCACAGGACCCAAGGCTTCCCCTCCCATTGATGCCAGACAAGGCCATCCTCTGCTACATATGCAGCTGAAGTCATGGGTCCCTCCATGTGTACTCTTTGGTTGGTAGTTTAGTTCCTAGGAGCTCGGGGGCAGTGGGGGGAGAGGGGCTGGTTGGTTGATATTGTTGTTCTTCCTATGGGGGTTACAAACCCTTCAGCCCTTTCTCTAATTCCTCCATTGGCATTCCTATATCCAGTTCAATGGTTGACTGAGAGTATCCACATCTGTATTTGTCGGACTCTGACAGAGCCTCTCAGGAGACATCTACATCAGGTTCCCATCAGCAAGCACTTCCCTACATCAGCAATAGTCAGGGTTTGGTGGCTACACATGGGATGGACCCCATGTGAGGCAGTCCCTGGACGGCCCCTTCTTTAGTCTCTGCTCCATTCCTTGTCTCTGCATTTCCTTTAGACAGGAGCAATTCTGGGTTAACCCTCCACCTTTGGATATCATCTTCACAGGTTCTCTCTCCCCTTTTTGGGTATTTCAGCTAACATCATCCCAGTTGGAACCTGGGAGCCTCCTGTTTTTCTGACATCTGGGACTTTAAGTGGCTAACCCCAGTGCCCCATCCACCATTGCTACAGGGTTCTGTTCAATTTCCTGATCCATTTTACATCTTGCCCTTCTCCTCCCACACCTAATCCTGATCCCCCTTTCCCTTCCCCTTCCTCTTTTCCTCCCAAGTCCCTCCCACCATCTACCTCCTGTGATTGTTTTGTTCCTTACTGCCAAGTAGGACTAAGGAACCCATGCTTTCGTCTTCCTTTCCCTTGACCTTCATATGGTCTGGAAGTTGTATCATGGGTATTCTAAGCTTTTTTCATAATATCCAATTTTCAGTGAGTATATACCATGTGTGTTCTTTGTGACTGTGTTCCTCATTCAGGATGATATTTTCTAGTTTCATCCATTTGCTTAAGAATTTCATGAAGTCAGTATTTAATAGTATTAATAACTGAAATGTACTTCATTGTGTAAATGTACCATATTTCTGTATCCATTCTTCTGTTGAGGAACACCTGAGTTGTTTCCAGCTTCTGGCTATTATAAATAAGACTGCTAGGAACATAGTTGAGCATGTGTCCTTGTTATATGTTGAAGCATCTTTTGGGTAAATGACCAGGAGTGGTATAACTGGGTCCTCAGGTAATACTATGTCCAATTTTCTGAGGATCCACCAGACTGATTTCCACAGGGGTTGTACCAGCTTGCAATCCCACCAACAATGGAGAAGTGTTCCTCTTTCTCCACATCCTCGCATCTGCTGTCACCAGATCTTAGTTTTTGATTTTAGCCATTCTGATTGGTGTGAGGTGAAATCTCAGGGTTGTTAATTTGCATTTCTCTGATGACTAAGGATGTTGAACATTTGTTTAGGTGCTTCTCAGGCATTTGATATTCCTCACCTGAGAATTCTTTGTTTAGCTTTGTACCCCATTTTTAATAGGGTTATTTGGCTCTCTGGAGACTAAGTTCTTGATTTCTTTGTATAGATTGGGTATTAGCTCTCTATCAGATGTAGGATTTTCCCAATCTATTAGTTGGCATTTTGTCCTATTAACAGTGTCCTTTGCCTTATAGAAGCTTTGCAATTTTATGAGGTCCCATTTGTTTATTGCTGATCTCAGAGCATAAGCAATTTGTGTTCTGATCAGGAAATTTTCCCCTGAACCCATGTGTTTGAGGCCCCTTTCCCATTTTCTCTTCTATTAGAATCATTGTATCTGGTTTGATGTGGAGGTTCTTGATCCACTTGAACTTGAGCTTTGTACGAGGAGATAAGAATTGATTGATTTGCATTCTTCTATATGCTGACTTCTAGTTGAACCAGCATCATTTGTTGAAAATACTGTCTTTGTTCCACTGGATTGCTTTAGCTCCTTTGTCAAAGATCAAGTGACCATAGGTGTGTGGGTTCATTTCTGGATCTTCAATTCTATTCCATTGATCCACCTGCCTGTCTCTGTGCCAATACCATGCAGATTTGGGGGTGGGGGTTAACCACTTTTGCTCTGTACAGATTCAAAGCAACCCCCATCAAAATTGCATCTTAATTCTTCATAGAGTTAGAAAGAGCAATCTGTCAATTTATTTGGAATATCAAAAGACAAAAAAAAAACCAAACAAACAAATAAACAGGATAGCGAAAACTATTCTCAACAATAAAAGAACTTCTGGGGAAATCACCATCCCTGTCCTTATCTGAGTTTTTATCTTAGTCATTCTGACTGGAGTGAGGTGAAATCTCAGGGTCATTTTGATTTATATTTCCCTGATGATTAAGGTTGTAGCACATTTCCAAGTGCTTCTCAACCATAGGAGATTCCTCAGTTGTGAATTCTCTATTTAACATTGTACCCCATTTTTAATAGTGTTTCTCAGTTTTCAGAAGTATAATTTCTTGCTTTTTATATTTTCGATATTAGCCCTTTATTGGATGTAGGGTTAGCAATGATTTTTTCCCATTCTGTGGGCTGCAGTTTTGTCCTATGAACAGTGTTCTATGCCCAAGTAAGGATTTTGAGGAGAGGCCTAAAAATGCCTCAGAAGTTAAAGGACAGCCTGATTTACATAAGAACCATGTCAAAAAGGACTCATATTTTAAAAGTCTTTCTAAAAAAATAATAATAATACCATGTGAGAAATTTAAAGTAACATATATTTGCTTTACTTTATCTGAAAAATTGATTTCAGCTGAAATGATTGGCTAGCAATAATATCGCGAATTTAATGAAGCTATCCCATTTATGTGCCCATAAAATTAAAAAGTAGAAGAAACTCTCAACTCTTAAACTAATGTGGTATATGGAATATTTTGTAAGATAGTATATTTTTTACCTTACTCATCTAAATATTAAAGTTATAAAAATATGGTACTCAAAATAACATGGAATGTTAGAATTTATTTATTTAAAATATATGACATAGCAAAAAGTGTTCAGATTAAACTCATGTAATTGAAATGAATCATAAACAAGATGCAATCCAATTAAGACCAATTATTGAAGGACACAGAATACATCATATGAGCACAACTTTGAGCTTAATACAAAGGATACATCCAATAGACAGACTATAAAAGATCAAAGCAAACATAAACATGAACAATGATCCTCCGAATAGACCTCAAATAACTTAGGGAATAATAAAACCTGACACGTATAAAAGAACCAAAATTAAATATTTTCTGCACAAAAAATAAAATAAGTAAAAAAAAAACTTAAGTAACCAGACTATTAAAAAGGAAAAATAGTCTTTCTTAAAATCTGATTAATATCCAGAAAAAAATTAAACATCAAAATTCACATATAATCCAATCAATAAATAAACAGATGTAGTAAACAGGTAGTATTCAAAAGATGAAATTCAAATAGCTACTAAACACATGAAGAAAATGTTCAACATCTGTAACCCCATCAGGGAAATGCAAATCAAACTAAGATTTCATCACACTGAATTAGAATGGCTACCATGAAGAGAACAAGCAACAAATGGTTATCATCTGGGAAAAAGTGAACCTTGATTAATGTTGGCTGTAATGCAGATTAGTATTAGTACAGAAATATGCATGATGCTTTTGAGAGAAAGAAAGAGATGGGGTGCTGAAAGAATGGTCTAGATAAACCATTCCCGGATTTATATGTGAAAGAGTTGAAGTGTACATGCAAGACAGATAGATGTAAAATCATTTCTATTGTGGGAATATTCTTAAGACTGAATGTACACAGTTAGCCTGGAAGTCCAATAAAAGATACATGGATAAAATATGGAATATATACATAATAGACTGTTATTAAACCATAAAGAATAACAAAACTGTGTGATCAATATAATTACAGATAATTATCTCAGAGGAAGTGAGGGATACTTGGACAAGTATCAGTTTTTCTATTATGTAAGAATCTAAAGGACAGATAAAGATAAAAATGTATAAGGGTCCATTATCTTTCTACAAGTGTCTTTATCACTTTCTGCAGCTCTTTGACTTGTGGGATACACCGAAAATTAGTAATGACCCATTGACAATATTTTGTTTTAAAGATTTTCTTGTCTTTTCTTTCTTTGTTGTTTTGTTCTTTTTAAGACTGCAATTTAGCCCGGCCCGCAGCAGCTCTCTGCCCCCAGACCCTGTGAGAGAGAGACCCAACTGCCTGGTCAGGTGGGCACTCCTGAGGCTGCAGAGCAGAAGAGACCACCAACACTGCTCACCCCTGCCCACATCCCTGGCCCAAGAGGAAACTGTATAAGGCCTCTGGGCTCCCGTGGGGGAGGGCCCAGGAGCGGCAGAACCCTTGCCTGAGACACCACCAGAACCTGAAGGAAACAGACCGGATAAACAGTTCTCTGCACCCAAATCCCATGGGAGGGAGAGCTGAACCTTCAGAGAGGCAGACAAGCCTGGGAAACCAGAAGAGACTGCTCTCTGCACACACATCTCGGACGCCAGAGGAAAAAGCCAAAGACCATCTGGAACCCTGGTGCACTGAAGCTCCCGGAAACGGCGGCACAAGTCTTCCTGGTTGCTGCTGCTGCAGAGACCCCGTGAGCAGCACCCCACGAGCAAACTTGAGCCTCAGGACCACAGGTAAGACCAAATTTTGTGCTGCAAGAAAGCTGCCTGGTGAACTCAAGACACAGGCCCACAGGAACAGCTGAAGACCTGTAGAGAGGAAAAACTACACGCCGGAAAGCATAACACTCTGTCCCCATAACTGACTGAAAGAGAGGAAAACAGGTCTACAGCACTGCTGACACACAGGCTTATAGGACATTCTAGCCACTGTCAGAAATAGCAGAACAAAGTAACACTAGAGATAATCTGATGGCGAGAGGCAAGCGCAGGAACCCAAGCAACAGAAACCAAGACTACATGGCACCATCGGAGCCCAATTCTCCCATCAAAACAAACATGGAATATCCAAACACACCAGAAAAGCAAGATCTAGTTTCAAAATCATTTTTGATCATGATGCTGGAGGACTTCAAGAAAGACGTGAAGAACT